>NC_056732.1:1638894256-1638959256 GCF_019279795.1 Protopterus annectens
ATTGTGCTGTGATTCAGAGCAGATCTGAGTTTTGTCATTGAGATTCTTGACATAGCTATAGAATGCTTTGTGGTTGTCTTTAGAATCAGTGGTGATTTTGTTTTCATAACTAGCTTTGGAGGATTTTATGAGGGATCTCAGCTTCTTACTGAGGCTGACCAGGGAGTTCTTCCAGTCATGGGATTTTACTCTTTTTTTTGCAACAGTTTTTTTCTCTTGTTGTAGAGTTTCTTTATGGCAGGGGACCACCAGATTGGCTTCCTTTTTTTGTAGGATAGCATCTTGGTTCTGTTAGGGATAGCATGATCCATGCACTCGTGTAAGTGCTTATAAAGTGCATTTGCATAGGATTCAGCAGTCGTACCTCTATTCTCCATCTGCATGGGTGTTGTAAAGTTTGCCACTTCTGCCTTAAGAAGTGTGAAGTTGGCTTTGGAGAACATTTTTACGGTGGTTTCCCTAGTGGGGGTGGGATGTGGATGTCTAGGCTGATTAGCTTGTGGTCGGATATGACCAACGAGGAATTGACCTCTGGTGTGGAACACCGGTTGCCCAAGTTAGTAATGACCAGGTCTAGGATATTGCTGCCCTTGTTGGGGGTGTGGATAAGTTGATCCAAGGCATTGGAATTTATGAATTCCAGAAAACGGTGAGTAAAAGAGTTGGTACATGAGTAGTTTTCCCAGTTAATGGTAGGGTAGTTGAAATCACCCATTATTAGGATGTTGGATTGTACCCTAATATTTTCCAGTGTATCAAGAAATGAAGAGTGGGAATCCTGGGGCATGGTGGGGGATCTGTAGCAAGTTACAATTTGGATTGCGGTCTTGCCCAGAGTTAGTTGCACTTGGATAATCTCGGATGCATTATGCTGAGCAACTAGCCTGGAGGTGTGGATATCCTTAATAAATATGGACACGCCTCCACCTTTAGTGTTTTGGTCCAGGTTAGGTGGCCGAAAGGTGTGGTATGAATTATAGCTTGGCAATGCAGGAGTGCTCTCTGGAGCCTTGAACCAGGTCTCTGTCACTACACAGATATGGATGTTCTCCATTTTAAGGAGTGCCTCAAGTGAATGCATTTTGAGGTTTAGACTTCTAGCATTGAGTAGCATTACCCTCAGATTTTGCTTGCTTGTACCTGTTACCATGGCAAATTTGTCATTTGAACCTTGCCTAAAAAAGGAGCTATAGGGGAGGCAAGAGCCTTAGCCAGTATCTGGAACCCCAAGGGTGACAGGTGCAGGCCATCTCTGGCAAAGCATCATGGTCTGTCGATCATGTCATCCCAGGCAGATAGATACTGGATCCCCTTAGAATGACATGCAAAGCTTAGCCAATTGGTGAAGTCAATCATTTTGTCCTTGTACTGTTGTATCATTCTGGGTGATGGCAGGATCATACCTGCTACAATCAGGGCTAGAATCATACCTGCCTGGGCTACAAGATCAGAGAGTTCCTCCATGTCTCTTTTCATGTAGTCCAGTGAGGTACATCTCAGGACATTCACACCAACATGGGCAATGACAGAGTTATATTTGTACTTATTGTGGAGTGACCTGAGTGTGTGCATTAGTGAAACATCAGTGTGCCTGACTATATAGTCAACTATGACTAGAGTGTTGGGTATGTTGTTATGCCTTATGGGCTGTGGTTGAGTGGCACACTGAGTTTGTGGGCTATGTGTCATTTGGGTTGTGTTGGGGGGTAGGTTTCATGCATTTCTGCTTTGGAGGTCTCTGTTGCTTGAGCAGATTTTTATTGAGAGCCTCTGTGAATGTAGGTGTGTGCTTTGTGTTGCTATGTGTGTGTTTTGGTGGTGTAGGTTTTGAGGAACTATGTGATGAGTGTGGTGTGGTGCAAGTGTTTACTTTTTTAGCAGTTTATTGTACACCCAACATAAATCCATCTGCATGCCCATCCAAGTTTTGCTTAGTACCACCCCACCACATACTGCCTTAACTACAGTTGCTGTCAAGGTACAAAACAACAGAACACAGTCACTGTTCTACAGCCTTCTTCTTTAACTTTGTTCCTTATCTCAAATACATGAACAAAGTTTGCTTTAATATTTTCTTTAAACACATTCAAGAATTAAATGTAGGGGGGCGTGGCCAAGATGGGCTCAGAATAGCAGCAATTCTCTTCAGCTCTGTCAGTTTGGATTTTGTATGACAGGATTTTTTCAGTAAATCTTATCGGAGGAACTTACAGTCTTCAGTAATAAATTCCTCTCATCTAGTTTTATAACTACATATAAAAATTCTGAAGAAATTTTGATTTTTTTCCAGTCAATAATACCTTAGCTACTTTATCTATCTTCACTGACAACAGAATGGCTACATCAAAAGCACTTCATCAAGAATCTTCTCTAAAAAAGGACCTACATTCTTTACTCACTACTGTACAATAACTATCTGCCAAACTAGATAAAATGGATTTAAAGGTTGACATCTTTAAAAAAGACTGCACTAAACAATTGGAAAAGATACACGAAGATCTGCAGTTTAAAAAATCTCAAATTTCAGGTATTGAATTAGCACTAAATGACATTGACAGTAGAGTACATAAAGATGAGAATAATATAGACTTTCTAATAAAGCAAAGTACATACTTACAATCCAAAGTGGATGATTTAGAAAACCGGTCTCGAAGGAATAACATTAGAATATTTGGCTTACCAGAAAACATAGAAGGAAACAGTCTGTCAAAATTCCTGACAACCTGGATTCAAGATGTACTAGACTTACCAGAAGTCTTGTCATATGGTATCGAAAGGGCGCACAGATCTTTTTCTTCATCTAAAACAAGCAAGAATAACTCTTCTAAATCTGTAATTGTAAAATTCTTATCTTCATATGACAAAGAACTAGTGTTAAAAACTGCCTGGGCAAAAGCTCACATTAAATTAAATGACAATACCATTTGTTTTGATAATGATTATTCTTCAACAGTAATAGCAAAAAGAAAACTTTTCCTACCCTTAATCAAAGAACTCAAAAAGGCACAAATAAAAACTCATCTATTATTCCCAGCCAGATTAAAAATTTTTCTACAGGATGGTATCAAAACTTTTGATGATTTAGACAGAGCCCTTAATTTTGTTAATTCTAACAAAATAATTGAAAAGCTAGAAGATATGGAATGGGCAAGTGCAAGTCTTAAAAGGTTAGCTGAAAATGACAACTGGAAGTCAGACGAAAAAAAAAGAAGCTAAAGAAATAAAGAAATGCACATTAATATGAGACTTTAAATCTAAACATAAAGACTTTAAAGTAAATTCACGGTTGCAACTACATGTAAGTGTAAGATTCTCTCCCCCCCCCCCTTTTTTTTTTTTTTTTTTTAATATTCAATATGTATGTGCATTCCTGTGCTACATCTTGATAACATAAATATGGCAAGTTTGGCTATGTACTTTGAATGTGTTTGAAACATTTTAATAAGAATACAATTGAAAATGTTCTTCTGGTTTAAATGAAAGACAAGGGGAAATGAAAAGCTGTTCATATGATCTTGTGAGAAATAGAGGGATCTGATTGTGGACGTTAGTGTAATACAAACAGTGTTAAGTTCTCAGGGCTAGGATGTATGTAAAAAGTAAACAGAATCTAATGCATTACTAATATCAATGCAAAATTAATGGGACAGTTCTGTTCAATAATTATTACTTTAGTGATTGCACATTAGAATGATGCATCTACATTCTAACGTATTATTGTTAGCCCCTGAGAGTCTTGTGCACTTTTCAGCTTTTTTTCACATACCAGTTTCGTCAGTTGTTCCACGTGTACCCAAGAGACTAAAAAATGAAGAATTCAAGCATTACTGTTCCCGCTTTTACTCAGGACAGCTTTGAAATCCAGCTCGAGAGGCTCCATTCATTATAGAAAGAAGAGACACCCTGATGACATCATTTTTGACTGTGCGACACAATTTTTGTGAACTTTAACCTTATGGGAAAGTCGCACTGACTTTTTAGAATGTTGAACTGCGGTTTTCACCGCAAATAGGTATATAAACACAAATAAACAGTTTAAACACTCCCATACATATAAACACATACATAAAACATATAAATACACAATAATCTTCACTTTGTAATCCCCTACCTGCATTTGTACCTATAGTTAATATAAAAATTACATTACATCAGATAATTTTATATGCAGTACTAAAGCATATTAAATAACATAAATGCATACTATGAAAGATTAATTGATTGTAAATGTACTTCATATAAACTTCACTTATACAAAATTACTAAATGTTATATAAGGAAAGAAATGCCAGCATATACATATGACAACCCTATCTGAAATACTATGATTGTTAAACAGTTTATGCATTGTTTTAATTATGTTTCCTGTCTGATGTAATTGCTTCACAATAATTAAACTCCAAGCACAGATATAATAATTGGATATATTATTTTAAATGTAATAGTAATTTAATGAATAGTTTAAAGGGGAGAGGGGGATAGGGGGAAGAAAACAGTGAAGAATATATATATATATTTTTTTTTTCTTTCTCTTTTTTACAGACAATAACACTATTTGACAGTAGCTGAGATATTGTCGCTATTTGTTAGGAGGATAATTTGAGTGGTATATGCTACTCAAATTAGGAGTCTACAACTCCAGGAAGGGTACTGGTAGATTTGTTATATTGATGTTCTGTTACAATGATATGTTACTTTTTTATGACGTTCACAATAGCAACATATTTTGAGACTCTTCAATTTCTCTATGATTTGATAAGTATGTTTTCTAGCATTAGTGCTTACCAGAATGGATTACAAATATTTTACCTTGTATATAACTTATAACACATAATATAAATGTTTATTTTAAAGGGTATTTCAATAAATATTAATGGTCTAAATAATTCTTGCAAGAGAGGAAGCTTGCTCAAATATCTTAAAATTCATAAATCACATCTTGTTTTTTTACAAGAAACACATTTAATATCCACAGATACTGATAAGTTAAATACCAGATATTATTCAATTTTAACAAGCTCAGAACATACTGAAAAGAAAAGAGGAGTAGCTATTTTATGGAATAAAACACTTCCCATGCCTAAAATACTTGAAGTATACAAAGATAACAAAGGTATGTTTTGTTCAGTCACAGTAGAACTAAACAAAAAATATATACTTTAATAAATATATATTGGATTCCAGGTATTGGTTCAAACACTGTTAAAATGCATTTAAATAAAATAGTCTCGCTAAAGGTAATTTAATAATAGCAGGTGATTTTAATTGTGTATTAAATGATGAAGATACTAACTCCTCAGTAAAAAGAAACATTTCAACTTCAGCTAAATTACTATTGAACTTTATGCAATCATTTATATTAAAAGATATAAATAGCTTTGCAGATTTAGACTCACTTCCATGCACTCATTACTCCCACAGACATAAAACAAACTCCAGAATAGACAGAATTCTAATATCAAAAGAATTAACAGATGATTTAATTAAAGTAAAGGTTATTTCATGTCCCTTATCCGATCACAACTCAATAACTTTTGAATTACTAATCAAAACAAATCACACTGTTATAATTAAAAGAATACCGGCATACATAACTAATTTGAAAGAATTTAAAGAATTTTTACTTTTAGAGATACAAGACTTTATCACATTAAATAATACTAATAATATATCAGAAATTTATATTTGGGATGCCTTAAAAGCCTTCCTATATGGGAGAATTCTCTCGTGGTATAATAATAAAAGAAAATCCTGGGACAAAGAATTATTAGATCTACAATGTAAATTAGATAAGCTAAAACTTAACTTAGATAGTAATACTGATAGAAAAAACAAAGAGGAAGAAATAAGTAAACTAAATACAAAATACCTTGAGATCTTAAACCATAAAACAAAAATCAGAGCAGAGAAATTTAAATGTATAACCTTCTCAACGAACCCTAGATCTTTAAATATCTTAGCAAATAAAACAAAAAGACTTAAAAACTCAACCATATTAAGGACACCTATTCCCCAAAAAAGAAGAAACTTGTATCCAATATACACAATATTTTACTGGAATTCAGAGAATTCTTTCATAAGATAAATCAGAATTCCCAGATAACGGATTCAAAAGATTTGATTAAGACATTTATAACAAAGTATACTAAATATAGATTATCAAGAGATCAAACTAATAATATAGATAAACCTATTTCTTTACAAGATATACAAAACCAGATAACAAGACTTAAATTACACAAAGCCCCTGGAAATTATGGCATTATCCCAGAAATATATAAATTATTACCTAAATCTGCTTTAAATATTCTGCATAAAGTATTTAATATTTCCCAAAGCAACACCTTCACACCCCCTTCTTGGAAATATACCTTTATCTCACCAATAATAAAATCAAACAGAGATCCTACTAAATGTTCTTCATACAGACCAATCTCTTTATTAAATACAGATTACAAAATGTTTATGTCCATATATGCTGAGAAATTAAAAGATGTTTTGCCATCATTAGTAAATGATGATCAAACAGGTTTTATTGTAAATAGAACTACTTATGACAATATAAGAAGAACAATTACTTTGATAGATTCAGCAAAAACCTTTAATAAAACTTTAACTTTAATAGGTTTAGATATAAATTGTGCCTTTGATTCAGTTAATTGGGGCTATTTATTTATTTTGCTAGACTAATTGAATTTCTCGAATAAGTTTATAAATCTTATAACAAACTTATATAAAGGGAGTCAGGCATATATCAGAATTGGCACTGTCATATCAGAAAACATTCCTATTACAAGAGGGACTAAACAGGGATGTCCTTTATCCCCCCTTTATTCACATTGATTATGGAACCATGGGCTAATTTAGTAAGAGATGATGAAAACATTGAAGGTTATAAGTTAAATTCAGATACTTCATCTAAAATTCAATTATTTTCTGATGATATTAAGGTAACAGTAGGAGAAAACTACAGATCTATTCCTGCCATATTTAAAAATATTAATACATTTCAAAAAAATATCAGGTTTAAGTTTTAATAACAATAAAACTCAGATCATCCCAATTAATCTAAAACAAAACACAATTCAACAAAAGTATAAAAAACGTATACCTCAAAATAATCAGATAATATATTTAGGAATAGTGATTACCAATAACATAAAAGATATCATTCAATTAAACTTTAATAATTGCTTAAGCAAAATTGAAGATTCTATAAAAAATGGAATAATTTACTCTTTTCCATGGATGGAAGGCTTTCTATCATAAAAATGACTATTCTTCCTAAAATGCTTTATATTACTCAATCACTTTCATTAATTCCCCCTAAAACGATAATTAAAAATTGTA
This sequence comes from Protopterus annectens, assembly GCF_019279795.1. Taxonomy (NCBI): domain Eukaryota; kingdom Metazoa; phylum Chordata; order Ceratodontiformes; family Protopteridae; genus Protopterus; species Protopterus annectens. The sequence goes on from NC_056732.1 coordinate 1,638,901,607, forward strand.
ATTCTTTATTATTGAAATTTCTATGGTATCCTAATAAATCCAGAATAGCTTTGCAACATAATATAAATGACTGGATAAATGGTGGTATAAGATTTCCTAATTTGGAATTATATACATTATCCTCGATTATTAACATAGTTTCCTTTCTAATCAATAATACATATTCTTCTAAATGGAAACAATATTTAATCTTGTTAGCATGGGACTCTTCTAATAAACTAAACATTCAAAAACACTAATGTTAAATAATCCTATTTTGTGGATATTAAAATATATCTTTACAGTACAATCATATAAGTTAAATAAATCAAATTATTTGCTTCTCATCCTAAAAAACATTTAGGAACTTTATATTCAAATTCGCTAATTATAAAACATGGATTTTCCTTCTTTTCCCAATTGCTTTTACTTAAGGTATATTAACCACGGTAGATAATACAAAAATGCTATTATTCAAAGAGAAACATCTTATTTATTGGTCTCAATTAATAGACAAAGATAGGATAAAGTCTCTTGAGGAACTAAAATTTGAATATGACATAGACTCTTACTCATGGCTATGCATACAGGAATGTAGACAATATATTATAAATAATTTGGAATCAATTCCCTTACATTTAGCATATCCATTACCTAAAATAATTTTATTTTTGACTACACTTATTCAAAATATAAACACTGACAAAAACAAATTAGCGCACATAAACAAAATACTTAGAAATGATACAAATTTTCACACTGATAAATATTGGGAATATTTCAATATAATTAATAACTATGCTCCTAAAGATCAAGACAAACAAAATATATTAGAATCAGCCTACTACACTACATCTTCCCTAAAGTGGAAGTTACACACCTGGAAATATATGCATAGATCCTTTATAACACCACACATTCTAAATAAATTCAATAAGAACATCAATGATTGTTGGAGATGCAAAGAAGTATTAAAAGCCGACTGGTCTCATATGTTCTATGACTGCATACTTCTAAAAAATTCTGGGAAGATATAAATAGTTTTCTTCCAGGTTTATTTACAGATAATTTCTTGATTTCTAAATCTTTAATTATATTTAACACTCCAATACATCAAAGTGTTAAAAGATCTAAATATACATTAATATGGACTATTTTAGCAGTAGCAAGAAAAATAATAACAATTAACTGGAAATCAGAAACTTCCCCTACGTTTCAAGAATTCAAAAACCTTCTTAGTTAAGTTTGCAGTCTGGAACTTATGACCATTAAGTCAAGAACTAATAGAAACATGTCTAAAATTAATATGTGGAAAAATTTATTAGACTTGCTAGAAAATTAGTGATTGTATATGAACTTACCAATAATTTAGTTTGATATTTATGTGAACGTCATTTGTAAATAGTTATGTTGTTTGTTAGATATAGAATGTTTGTGTTTTTTTTTTTTTCTTTTTTGAATATTGTTAGAAAAATGGAACACTTTATTTAATTTATTTCTTTATTCAAATTTTAATAAAAATCTTTTTTGAAAAAAAAAAAGAATTAAACGTCATATTAATAGTTCAACATAGCCTGTCAGATTTTAGGTCCAATTCACTGTATATATTTAGGTCAGGGTTTGCAGACTCCTCCTGCCCCTGTCATATACAGATTTTGATTTGAATTGGAAACAGGAACTGTCTTTAGAGGTTTATTCAGTACTGAAACATTACTTTGTACTTTAGAGTAAGGCTGTCCGTCTTCTCGGAGTTGATTGGTTGATGATTCATTCAAGGAACTAGAATCACTAGTACATGCAGTCTATTGTGGCTTTGGTTCTGGGACAGGCAAAATGTGTCTGTGATTTCTTCTGTAGTCTACTCCTTCTAACTAAATTATGTAGGACCTTGGCTCAGCACAAATGTCACTCACAATTTCTACACGACGATGACCTTTCGAAGTTTGCATTCTAACTTCACCTTGCAACAATGGTCAAAGAGGTCTGCTGGTTTTGTCATAGAATGACTTCTGTGAGTGGTGCTTTTTTGATAGTTGAGCTTTAACTACCTCATTACTTTTTGAGTTGACACACATCTATTTGCTGATTGGAGGAGTTGTTCGTGTCTGCCTTGCCATCAATCTTTGAGCTGACAAACCAAGTGTCTGGTCATTGGGAATGTTTTGACAGTTTAGTAAATTGAGGAATACATTAGTTCCATATCTTTTGGACTTTTGTGTTAAATGCTTTGCACTGCAGACTGCATGTTCAACCAGACCATTAGCTTGTGGGTATTCTGGGCTGCTGGTTACATTGAATAAAATTGCAAGATGCAGCAAATTCTTTAAAACGTTGTCTAGTAAATTGTGCGCTGTTATCTGATATGACTTTATGTGGGCTTCCATGGACTGAGAAGTGCCTCTTTAGTTTTGTAATTACTGTACAAGATGTCAAATTATGGAGCAAGTCAACTTCAGACCATCTGGAGTATGAATCAGCTAGTACCAGGTAATGTTAACCATTTGACCATTTCCATTTGAAAATATCTACTGCTACTGTTGACCGTGGTAAATCAGGCATTGAGTGTAAGTGAAGAGGTTCTTTTTTCTGATGTGGTTTGTTACTGTCACAATCAGAATGTGAAAATGTCTCTCTTTCAATATCTTTAGACATTGAGGGCCAGAGCGCAATGCCTGTTGCCCTACTTTTAGTTGATTCAATATCTGGGTGGTCTGTGTGCAGAATTTTTATATAGTCCTTTTGAAATAATTTAGGAACTGCTACTTTTGGGCCTTTTATAATGATGTCATCTCCCACTATGATCTCATCCCTGAATGGAAAATACTGCTGAATTTCAAGTGGCAGATTTGATTGACATATTGGCCAGCCTTGGTTGATAATATTACTCAGTTTTTGAAGAACTGGGTCTATAGTAGTGTGGTTTCTTAAATCACCAAGCTGTGATGATGAAATGTGCTTGACTTCCATGACTTCAAAATCAGCTGTTTCATTTTTCTGTTGTTCTGTCTTCTTTCTGGGTTCACATGACAAGGCATCAGCATGATACATGTGTTTACCTTTTGTGTAGACAATTCTAAAGCTGTATTTTTGCAGCTTTAACATCATGTATTGCAATCTTGCTGGGGCTGTATATATTGGCTTGTTCAAAATCATTGTAAGTGGCTGGTAATCAGTTTCAGTCTGAATTGGTATGCTGTGTATATATAGTAATTGAATTTGGAACATGCAAACACAACAGCAAGAAGTTATTTTTCTATTTGGGCATAGTGCATCTCTGTTTGAGTCAGGGTATAGGATGCATATGCAACTGCAATGCCCTCCTGAAGACATGCTGCACCAAGTTCATACTGAAAGGCATCATGGGTGAGTGTTACAGGTTTATGGCATCATAGTATCTCAGTGTCGGTGGACTGGCAATTCTCCTTTTTAAAGTATGAAATGCTTCTTGGTGCTGTTCAAACCAAGGCCATTTTATAACCTTACTTGTCAGCTCATGCAAGGGTGCAGAAAGGTCACTAAAGGTTGGGATGAATTTTCCTAAATAGTTAATCATACCTAGAAAATGCTGTAAAGATGTAATATTCTCTGGCACTGAGGTTGACTTCACGTGCACAATAATGTCATCCACCATAATGGCACAAGGATATCCAACAAATATCTGTTCCATGGCATGTTGGAATACCTCACTGGTGGAATTGATCCCAAATGGCATTCTCAAAAACCTGATTCTTACAAATGGTGTGCTGAACATTTGTAAAAAAGAAGTCTATAAGCCAGCGAGATTTGCCAAAAGGAGTTCTTGGCATCTAAAACTGAGAAAACAGATGAATTTGGTATTAGGGCTGCTACCTCCCCTACTGTGCACATTGATTAATGAGGACAGTTAAGGACTTTAAGTGTCTAGGATCAATGCATATCCGAATGTCATCTGAGCTTTTCTTATGAGCAGCAGCCATACATGATACCCATTCAGTAGGCTCTGCTACAGGAATAAAAACAGCTAAATGCACCATTCTGTGTAACTCTGCTTTTATTTTGCATTGCTACCAGGATCTTATGTGCAGGTCTAACAAATGGGTTTATTTCATGGCTTAGCTTCATAGAATATGGAACTGGAAGCTTACCAATATCATCTTTGAAGATGTTGGTATAATCTTTAAAGATATGTTGTGAAAAACTGTTATTTCTGTTGTATTTAGATCAAGAGCTTCTTTATTGAGTGAAATCAATCCCATTGTTAGACTGTTTTCTAGGGTTAGTAATGACTGTACATCACTTCTGACTACACAGAATTGCAAATCATAAATGTTACCGGTAGAATGGCAAGAAAGGACTATAGTGCCATCTGTCTGAATTTCTTCACCACCATAAGCAACTAGTTTTGTGTTCCTTGTTGAGTCAAGGTTCTCTCCAGCTTTTACTTTTGTATAAGCTTTTGGCGACATGACATTACATTTGGATCCAGAGTCTACTTTAAGCTGTACTGGAATCCCATTACACTCTTTGCTGACAAATGGGAATTCACTGTGTCAACTGTTTTTGCCGACCACAGAAATACCATCAGCATAAAATATTTTATCACAGTCTTCAAGGTTTGCTACAGTCTCAATTTGATCTTCTTCTTTGGATAAATTTTATTATGAGTCTGTGTTGCTTTGCAGAACTTTTTGAAATGATTCCACTTTTTGCATCAGTGATACTTTTAACCATAGGCTAAGCACTTTTCTCGTTTAAGCTCATGACTGCCTCCGCAATTACGACAATTAATAATGGGGGGTGGTGTGGCATAGCTCCTTAGTATACACTTATGAGGCCATAACTGTCTTTTTTTTTTTTTGCACACTGTAGACATTTGCAGCCGCAGATAGAGCACGCATACTTGTATGTTTTTCTGTGATTTTATGTATCTGGCAAATTTCAATAGCTTGTTTTCAATGTTAATTCACTATTATGTTGTAACATTTTCCTAACTGTATTATTATTAATACCACATACAAGGTAGTCCTTTATTAAATCGTTTTGTAGATCCCCAAATCTGCATGTCTTTGCTTTATTTCTAAACTCAGTAACATATGCTTCAATAGTTTCACCAGGCTTTTGATTTCTTGTATTGAATTTATGTCTCACTATTGTTATATTCATCAGGGGGTGACACAGTTCTCGGAATTTATCCTTTAAGCATTCCGGATCTTCACGTGTTTCAGCCTGAGCAATGACATGAAGGTTTTCTCCCTCTCCTGCAAAAGAACATTCTTTCTCAATAGCCTCCGAGCCTCCCAAATTGAGAAGTATAAATGCTCGTGTGTGAATGTCTTTGTCTGAATTTGTAACAGCTATGAAAATATCATATTCTTGCACAAACACACACCAATTCTTCACAACTTTGCCATCAAACACCAGTGGTTTGTATCTATGAAATCCTTCTGCCATGCCATCAATGTGTATGCAATTAATATGCAATTACCTTTTGTACTTCCGTCAGATGAAACTTAGTTACAGATGACTTCTGACACCATGTTGAATGACGAGTAGAGCCAATGAATGGAGGTTATCAGCGTTTTATTATATACCCAACATAAATCCATCTGCATGCACATCCAAGTCTTGCTTAGTACCACCCTTCATGTACTGCCTTAACTACAGTGGCTGTAAAATACAAAACAACAGAACATAGTCACTGTTCTACAGGGGGTTTAGTGTGAAGATCAGGAGAAGAAATACTTTTTTTGTCTTCATCTTTTTCTGTGTTCGCTGTTTAGGGCACTCAGTCTTCTGTATGTTCAGACTGTAGTGTGGTCTTGGAAGGAGAATATTAATGTACGGGGGGTGTGGGGGATGCACGGGGGCAAAGCCCCCCCCCGCTAAAATGTTAATGCAGTGGGGTTTTTTTGTAACATGCTTTAACGAAAGCGCTTTTTTGATAAAAGCGCTTTCGTTAAAGTGTGTTCAGTTGTTATGGATTCGGACGTTTGCTCATTCGAGCAAACATCCTAGATCCATATATATATATATACATACATATATATATATATATATATATATATATATATATATATATATATATATATATATATCAATATCTAAATTCAAGCTCCAAGCCTCTGGATGTGTCAAATAGATACTTCTTAAAATTCTTCTTAAAATATAAATCTCTGTGCTGTTTGTGCTTCCTGCTTCACCTATTTAAACTTGTATTTGTTAATTTCAAATATTTTATTGGGGACAATTTTTACTGATCCTGATTCCTTCTGGCATATTCTGCAATCCAACACGTTTCTTATAAATCCACTGCTGCTGAAACTGTAGGAACTGACATTTAATACCTAAAAGTAGTTAGTAGCTCCTTTACAGGTACATATTAATTAAATGATCTTAATGTAACTTTATTTATTTTTCACATCTTAACTTTTTGTATGTCACTAGACATTGATTGGCATCTCAAACCAACATTCTTAATTTTATTTTTTATACCCTGCCCTTTCATATGCAGCCATCATTGACTACTAAGTCATACAATTAAACATCCAGCTAAAAATAATGGTCTGATATAAAGAATTACTGACCTCGAATGAAAATGCAATTAAAAAAATGCTCTGGTTTTGCAAGTTGTTCTAAGATTTTCCAAAAGCTTTTGTGAAATCAGTTACATTTTTTTTCAAAGAGCAATAAATATTTTCTTATTATTTAAAAAAAATACTGCAGAGTAAAACACTAAATGCTAGTCTGGCGTGGGGAAGCTCACTCTGTAATTAGCTGCCACTGAAAGTCATTCTGTAGATTTACAGATGGCTGCCTACTGTGCTTACTATCGATCCTGGTAGGAGAAAAGATGCCACCTCTAGGTAAGGAAGGAGGTAATTGATGCTGAACTTTGTGTGGTTGAAGGCTGCATTTATTCCACTACTCAAAGTACAACATTAAATGTCAATAGGCCATTCTCTTGTTTTTCTTCGACTTTTAACTGAAGATAGCTTTATATTATTCAGCATGTCTTCTCTCTGTCTTTTACTTTTGAAAGATTGAGCCACTAATGTTTCTTTTAGTCATTTCACATATCACAGTCATTAATTTTACTGATCCTTTTTGTTAACTGACATATACTGTTCATAACAGTTTAATTTTAGGTTCATAGGTTCATATGTGGATACTAGACTATCTGCCCAAAGGCATTTATAAGCCTAGCCAGAATGTGTTGGCTTTCGCCACCCCCTTAGATTAGATCCCTGTGCCTCTGTCCAACAGAGCCACTGAAGTGATCCCCGAGGTAAACTTTCTGTTTCCCATCCACTCATCAAGGTTTCTCTTGAAGAGTGTTAGTGAGGAGCTCTGCCTAATGTAGATTGGAATCCTGTTCCAGAGCATGGGAAGTCTCTGGGACAGGAATCTATCCCTCCAGCATGTCCTATTTATTGTTGTGGTGAGGTTTAGATCCCTAAAGCGTGTGGCTTGAGGGGATATGGTTTTCTTTAGGTGGAGCATGTCCATCAATTCTGAGTTGGACATGGCCTTGTATGTCAGGCAGAGATCACCTCTGAGTAGGCGGTATGCAGCTGAGTACAGCTGGAGTTTCTTCAGTCGAGCTGCATAGGGCATCTGTTTGAGGCCATTTATCCTCTTGGTGAGGTACTTCTGTGGTCTTTCCAGCTGTTGCAGGTGTCTTGTAAGGTACATCCCAAATGGGGCATTGTGCTCTAAGATGGGTCTGATGAGTGATGAGTAGAGGGGCACAATGACCTCTTTTGATCTGGATGCAGACCCTTTTGTGATTAGGTGGGCTGCGTAGAAGGATTTTCTAACCACTTTGGCAATGTGATTATCAAAGGTGAGATTACTATCTAACAAAACAACATTAAATGTCATGAAGCACCATGAGTTTTTGTGGTAATAAACTGTGGTTCGTGTTATCCAGGAGTTGAGCCTCTTATTCTACCATTGCTCTGGTTTGTTTTGTTGGTCGGACTGTTTGGGCTATTGGTTCCATCATTTCAATATGAGATTACTATCTACTTGGGTCCCCAGATCCCTTATTACATCTTCCATATTTAGGGGACTACCACCTATGTGGTAGTTTGTGGATACTTTATTTTTTCCAAAGGGGATGACTATACACATTTTGGCATTTACCTTGAGGCCATGATTTTGACACCAGGTGTCCATCTCAGTTAGACCCTTTTGGAGAATGTCTGTGTCAGCCAGAGAGTCGATTATAGCCCCTAGTTTGTAGTCGTCTGCGAACCTGGTCAGCCATAGTCCTCATGTGCTTGCCTGTACCTCTGAGAAGTATATGCCAAACAGGAGGGGTCCTAGGACTGAGCCCTGGGGAATGCCACTTGGAACCAGTTTAGAGTCGGACCTAGCTCCCGCAACTCTCACCATGTGGGTTCTGTCCATGAGCCAGTTGGCAACCCATCTTGTGACGTAGGGGTTTATGTTCAGGCTGATGAGCTTGTCTATAATACCAGAATGGGGAAAGATGTCAAAGGCCTTAGCGAGGTCTAGGTAGTACCACCTTTCCCTCATCTATAGCCTTGGTAACTGTCTCAAAGAAGTCCACCAGGTTTAGGAGGCATGATCTGTGTCACTCTATGGGTATGTAGCCTGTGGAGAGGCTGAGTTTGAACAGTGTGTTTAGGTGAGGGGTTAGTTCGTCTTTGAGCTCATCTAGGATGCAGCCTGGGACACCATCCAGTCCCATTGATGCTGGGTTTTTGGCTTTGGAGAGGGCTGTTTTAACCTGATTGTCTGTGATTTCAGGGACTCTACATTCTTCTGGTATGGTTATGGGCCCTTTTGGGGATGAGAGGGGGGTGAAGTTTGCGCTGAACCTGTCTGCCAGGATGTTGGCGATATCGGTCAGTTCAGTGTATTTTGTGCAATTCTGCACACACTTTGAGCAGATCTGAGCATTGCCACTTAGATTCTTGACATAGCTAAAGAATGCCTTGTGGTTATCTTTGGAGTCCTTGGCAATTTTTCTTTCAAAGCTCGCCTTGGATGATTTTATAAGGAATCGTTGTTTCTTGCTGATACTGATCAGGGATGTCTTCCCTTCTTTGGATTTTACTCTTTTCTGTACTAGTTTCCTCCTTCTATTGTATAGCTTGTTTATGGCAGAAGTCTACCAGATTGGTTTCCTTTTCTTGGAGGAGTGAGTCTTGGTTTTGCTTGGGATGCCTCGATCCATGCATTCTTTTTGCTGCCCATAGAATGCATTAGTAAAGGATTTTGCAGTTTGGACAGTGTTATCCTTCAGCATGGGGGCTTTGAAACTTTCCACCTCGGTCTTAAGTAATGTGAAGTTTGCTTTTGAAAAGTTTTTCACAGTGGCTTTCTTGTCTGGGGGTGGGGGTGGATATCCAAAGTGATTTGTTTATGGTCAGATCTAGCCAGCAAGGGGTTGACCTCTGGTGTGGAGCACCGGTCACCCATGTTGGTGATGATCAGGTCCAATATGTTGTCACCTCTGGTGGGAGTGTTGACCAGTTGAACCAGGGAATTTGAGTTTATAAATTCTAGGAAAAGTTGGGCAAGGGAGTTAGTACTTGAGTAGTTCTTCCAGTTAATGTTTGGGTAATTGAAATCACCCAATATTAGGGTGTTTGGTAGGACCTTTATGTTTCCCAGAGTTTCCAGAAATGTGGAATGGGGGTCCTGGGGCATGGTGGGTGATCTGTAGCAAGCTACAATTTGAATTGCAGTTTTGCCCATTGTTAGTTGCACGTGGATGATCTCTGAAGCATCGTGCTGTGCCACTAACCTGGAGGTGTGGGTATCCTTGATGAATATAGATACACCCCCACCTTTTGTATTTTGGTTTGGGTTCTGTAGCTGAAATGTATGGTATGAGCTGTAGCCTGGTAGTGCTGGGGTGCTCTCTGGAGCCTTAAACCAGGTTTCTGTTACTGCATATATATCGATGTTCTCCATACTGAGGAGTGCCTCGAGTGCATGCATTTTGAGGTTTAGATTTCTGGCATTGAGTAGCATTACCCTCAGTTTTTTTGTTACTTGTGCTATTTAAGGCGGTGAGTTTGTCTTTTGTGCCTTGCCTAAAAAAGGCACTATGAGGGTGGCAAGAGCCTTGGCCAGTATTCGAAAGCCTAAGGTTGACAGGTGCAAGCCATCTCTAGCAAATGTCAAGCATGTCATCCCAGGCGGACAGACACTGGATCCCCTTTGAATGACACTAGAAACTTAGCCAATTCTTGAAATCTAGAATGTTTTCTTTATACCATGGTATCATTCTTGGTGAGGGCAGGATGCTACTCAGGGTCAGGGTCATTCCGGCCTCTGCTATGTGATCAGAGAGCTCTTCCATTTCTCTTTTCATGTAGTCCAGGGAGGTATGGCTCAGGTCATTCACACCAACGTGGACAATGACAGGGTCATATTTGTACTTGTTCTGGAGTGACCTAAGTGCTTGTGTTATGTGGCGGATCCTGGCACCCGACAGGCAGCTAACAGTAACCTTCTCCTTATTCAGCCTAGTGAGTGGGATGTCAGTGTGCCTGACTATAGAGTTACCTATTACTGGTATGTTGGGTATGTTATTTTGCCTTAAGGACTTTGATTGCATGGCACACTGGTTTTGTGAAGTATGTGTTTCATGATTTGTGTTGGGGGGGGTTGCTTGGATGTTTGCTGTGGAGGTCTCTGTTGGTTTTGCAGATTTTTATTTAGAGCCTCTGAGTATGTTTTTGTGTATTTATGTGTGTTTTTTGCCGGTGCTGGTTTAATGGGTCTATGTAAGACTGGTGGTGTGATGCAAGTATTTCCCTTCTCCTCTTGACTGTCTGATCCAGTCTTGAGTTAAGAGAGCTTAGCCTCCAGTTTGGCCGTATAATTGCATCTCTTGCATGTATTAGTGTTTGGTGGTAGGAGGAGGAGGTTGTCTGTGTACATGAGGCAGTTGTAACATTGCCTCAAAATGCCCAGATTCACCAGTTGGACTGGAGAGTACACCTAAAACTGCCATTTGGAAATGCCTGGATAGGTACAGTGAACTGCTTTACTGGATGGCTGGTAAGGTCAAATAGAGAGCCTTGTCCTTCTGTACAGTACAGGAGGGTCTAGTGCTAGGGTATATAAGTGCTTGCTATAAGTTTCGAGCAAGTGCCGGGATGAGAAATGAATGGCTTGAGTGCTTAAGTTGAAAGTTACAGTTACAGAAAGAACAGTTACAAATTAATCAGGCTACGACCAAGCAGTAATAAATGTGACAGAATAAATAAAATTGAGTACTTTTAAGAAAAGTGAAATAAAGTAGAAGGAAACACAAATACAGTAAAAGCAAATGAATAAAGTACAATTTTTTTAGTGCAAGAGAGGAAGGAAGAACCTAAGTGGGCTGGCCTTCTCAAATCTTCTCTCTGGATTAAGTAGAGTGAACACCAGACTTAGAATATGATCTAACTGTACTCAGTTAAATGAGCAAATGAGATGGACCCAGGAGGAGTGTTCTAATACAGACTTACAGAAGGGGCGGGCAATTCCAGAGACACCAACTGCAGAGAGACACACAGCACACTGTTCAGAAACACACAATTAGGAAACAGAAAAAAAATGAAAAAAACAGTACTTTTAAAACTGCAAGTTTGTACTTAACAAAAGACTAAAATTCACTACTGCAAGTTTCACTTAGCTTCAGCTTGTAATGCAGATCTTTGTAGCCCAGCAAATCTCTCAGGAGTTGAGCATAAAATTGTTTCTCAAACTTTGTGGCTAGCACTTAAAGTACAGAGGAATCCTTCTAGGCTATTAAATATCAGATAACAAAGAAGTGATACCAACACCCTCTCTTATAGCAAATTAACTGCAGAGAGACACAGCACACTGCTCAGAAACACACAATTAGGAAACAAAAAAAATGTAAATACAGTACTTTTAAAACTGCAAGTTTGTACTTAACAAAATACTAAATTTCACTTCTGCGAGTTTCACTTAGCATCAGCTTGTAATGTAGATGTTTGTAGCCAAGCAAGTCTCTCAGGAGTTGAGCATAAAACGAGTTTAAATGCAAATGAGTTCTGCATTAGTTTCCATACTTGTAATTGTTTATGCCGTACAACATTCCGTAAACAATAAGCACCATTTTTCAGTTTTGACCCCTAGTTATTCATCTGACCCCTGCTTTTAGCAGAATGGATCTAACATATCTACCTCCTCACTGTACCGCATGCGCAATATAGGTCAATGATTATTCCCAATCTGCCTCACTTCTGAAACAGAAAAACAAACAATGTTCATGGGACACAACTTTTGCAGTAAAGCCATTATATTCAAGTTCAGTGTCCCTGCAAGCCAGAAGGCTATCTGACAATGTCCCATTTCTGTAGTTCTGTGTACCACTCACTGAACAAGATGCACATGTTAAAGAGCAACCATAAATACATATAAAACTAAACTGAAAAAAAATATTGCACACAGGGATCCAATGCTGATAAGCAACCTATATGCCTGTAAATGTGCCTATTCTAAGGGTTAACTGCAAAAGTGTAGCGCTTATTTTATTTAACAGAGTTCTTCTAGTTGGCATTTTTCTTAGCTTTAAACTAAGCAACACAAAATGACAGAAGAGCAGTAAAAAGTATGCTTGTCCGATCCAAAGCTATTTTTTTCTACTGTTGGTCACTACCTAGCACCTGTCCATACCCTACTAGACCTGTGACTTATTATCAGGATGTTAACTGATACTTTACTTATGACTAGATAGTATATGCCACTAACTTTATCAACTCTACAGTCATATTTTTTCTAGCCTATAGTATACAACTTATAAGATTGCAATTTGCCTAAATACTTTCTCCTTCTCCTGCTCAGTAAAATAATGGAACATATTTCCAACCTGTTAGTGCATATTAATTAAATGATCTTAACATTTTAGTTTCTACTGCCCCTAAATAACAGGTGCAGTGCTTTAGCTCAAACTTACATGGTAGCTAGCAGTATTCCTATGAAAGATAGCTTTTCCTGAAATAAGCCTTGAATGAAAACTTATTTCCAAGATAAATGACACCATTAGCTTGCCTTACAATCTATTTAATTATTTATTTTATTTATTCATGTTAGTCCCACTAGTCTCATCATCTTCTTTCGGCTGTTCCCATTAGGGGTCGACACAGCGGATAATCTGTTTCCATTTCTTCCTGTCCTCTGCATCATGCTCTTTCACACCAACAGCCTGCATGTCCTCTCTCACCACATCCATAAACCTCATCTTAGGCCTTCCTCTTTTCCTCTTACCTGGCAGCTCCATCCTTAGCATCCTTTTCCCAATATACCCAGCATCCCTCCTCAGCACATGTCCAAACCAACGCAATCTCCCCTCTCTTGCTTTGTCTCCAAACTGTCCAACCTGGGCTGACCCTCTAATATACTGATTCCTAATCCTGTCCATCCTAGTCACACCCAGTGCAAATCTTAACATCTTTAACTCTGCCACATCCAGCTCTGACTCCTGCCTTTTCGACAATGCTACCGTCTCCAACCCATATAACATAGCTGGTCTCACTACCCTCTTGTAGACCTTCCCTTTCACTCTTACTGGTACCCGTCTGTCACAAATCACTCCTGACACTCTTCTCCACCCATTCCACACTGCCTGTACTCTCTTCTTCACCTCTCTTCCACACTCACCATTACTCTGAACTGTTGATCCCAAGTACTTAAACTCATCCACCTTTACCAACTCTACTCCCTGCATCCTCACCATTCCTCTACCCTCCCTCTCATTTACACACATATATTCTGTCTTAGTCCTGGTGACCTTCATTCCTCTCCTCTCTAAAGCAGATCTCCACCTCTCCAGGGTCTCCTCAACCTGGTCCCTACTCTTACTACATATCACAATGTCATCTGCAAACATCATAGTCCACGAGGCCTCCTGTCTAATTTCATCTGTCAACCTGTCCATCACCACTGCAAATAAGAAAGGGCACAGAGCTGATCCTTGATATAATCCCACCTTAAACGTATCTGTCACTCCCGCTGCAGTCCTCACCAATGTCACACTACCCTTGTACGTATCCTGTACCACTCTTACATACTTTTCTGCCACTCCCGACTTCCTCATACAATACCACAACTCCTCTCTAGGCACCCTGTCATATGCTTTCTCTAAGTCCACAAAGACACAATGCAACTCCTTCTGCCTTTATATTTTATATGTGGTATCATTTCAGATTATTGTTCCATTTCTATTTACATATATTTATTTATTTGTTTATTTATTTCCGTTTGTTGACCGGGAGAGTCTGACTGGGCTAAAGCTGTCCCATTTTTACTGAAGGCCTAAGGAGAAAAGCTCCACATATACAATGTTCACTTAGTACATAAGACACAAAGAAAGTAGCAGATACTTTGCCAATTTGCATTTGCAAATATAGAAACTTCAACAATACTTAATTGAGATATATGTGTAAACAATGCAAGAGTTAGTATAATATTAAAAATGAGTATATGTAGGTACCTACAATTCCATTTGATTGAATACAACAATTATCACGTAAGCATAGGTGTGACATGGTGTGGTGACAGACAGAAGAAAAGGAAAGAAAGAGCTAAGGGTAGGAATTAGGATTGACAGGCCCACAGATCTTGACAGTGGCAGTTGGAGGGAGAAAGAAGGAGCAAAGGGTTGGAGAGATTTGAAGTAGTAAAGGGGAGAGGACAGGTGGTAGCGTATAGCTGGTGGGGAAAGCCTGGTACTTAGGTCTAGAACAGGAGCAGAACCATTATTTTTCATTTCTCAGAACTGTTGTAATACACCTAATGCTGCAGCAGTTGTGTGTTTCATTATTATAGAATAGAGCTCTTGTGTGACTGAGTTTCAAGAACCACATAGCTATAATATATCCTGATTATAAACAATCATCTGCACATTCCAAATCACATGGTAATGGCACACTTAGAATTCACAATGGCATCTAAATATCAGCCAATAATCATTTCTCTACAATACCATCATCTTCCTTCCTCAAAGGTCTTTGGTAACATTTTTAACTTTTTTGTTGAATGTGTTATGTCAGAAAGCACAAATATAAAACATTCTGGCTACAAATAAGCTATTATATGCCTGTATCAGTAACTGAGAGCTTATTAACAACCCATATTTCTTCTCCACGACTGTGTTAAATTTCCATAATTAATGTCAGTATATACAAAATACAGTGGAAGAGTTCTGACTGCATTACAGCTACTTTCAGAGTTAAACTGGAAAGGTGAATATCATAAAGATAAACATGCAGTTTTGTAAGATGCCTGATATGCAATTACCTTAACCTCTTTTCATGTTTTACCTCATTGAAAAAAATGTCAATGCAACCTTTTTCCCCATTAGGAAAACTTTGGCTAATCACTGCATTTTTTTTATTTGTATTCCAAACTGTACAGTTTCCGTTTTTTGAGGAATGATACTATATGATGCTAAAAATGCTATCTCTTCAAGTTTGTCTGCATCCTTTTTATATCAACACAGTCTTTTTACAACTGTGACACGTATTGTATGTGTGAAATTATCTATTATTGCTAATAAACACACCTTTCCTTTTAATACTATTTTGTTACATAACCATTTATTTATATATTCAACCATCCATACACCCATCCATCTCTCCATCCATCCATCCATCTATCCAACAGGTAGAAAAACTGGTCCTACTTAAACTTTCCAACCACAAACAAGACAAAATCAATAGTGAATAATGAGAGATTTCTGTTGTTCTTTACTGCACTGTACTTTCTACATTCACACACTTTAATCACCTTGATCACACCTTAAGCTGGATTTTTCAAATGGATATGATAGATACAAGGGCTTGAGTTAACTATATCTTGGCAAGACATACTTGCAAAATATGGCTTCATCTTGAGATAAAATAAAACATCTTTCATTTATTATATGAGGCATTTGGCATAACGTGGTGAATACAGTGCCCACAAATTTTATAGAATAGTCAGATGAGCCTACCCCTGACCTAACGATGTGGAGTGGGGGGGGGGTCTTAAGACTGTTGCAAGTTTGCTTGCAAGGTATCTGAACAGAAATCCATATAATAGGGAAATAGGTAGTATAGGTGGAGCATGTTGTTCTTAACTGCCATCAGATTCTATATTTTTTATGATCTTTATAATGCTCGTAGATTTCCCAAGGTTTTTAATATGGAAAATAGAAGAATATATATATAGCTTGTTACTGGCACACTTAGTGTTGCCACTGTCTATCTCAATAATTAGTTTGCCGATATCAAGAGTAAATCATTTCCTGTATGACTTGTTTTCTCTTTTTTGTTAGATTCAGTGTTTTCATATTTTAAAGCCAGAGCTCTGTGTTTATATGCTGTGCCATAAGGAAACTCCTGATATCTACTTTAAGTAGTACACAGTTATGCTGTTTTGCACCTTTGGGATGCCAAAGTCACAAATGCTGCAATATTTTGCTGAATTTTCTTAATAATTTTAATGATTGTTATGCTGAAATAATCTTCCTACAATGTTGTAGAGCTTATGCAACCCTGTATCAGCAATCGTATCACACAGTCTTTTTTGATCATGTATGTTAACTTTTAGTTCTGTCAGACATGGATACATGTAGGAAATAGTTAAATCTCACCCTGACAGGAGTAATGGGAGTACAGGGCTCTTATTTTTGTAGAATAAATAGACTAAACGGACATGTCAGGGGGTCAGATAACCAGGACTGGAGTCAGAAGCAACACAGAAAATTAAAATTGCTGAATGAGCTGTTTTGGTGTACTCTAACCCCATCACCCCATTCTGTGTTTTTTTTTTTTGTTGTTGTTCTTCTCCTCTGAGACACATACCTCTCAACCTATAAGCACAATAAATCTTTACAAAGCAAAAATAATGAGGAAGAGGGTACAAAGGCCCAAAAATAGGGATATATTTTAAATATTGTCCTTATAAACTGAGACAGGGCAAAGGCAGTGCAGTGGTGCAGTGATTAACGTTGCCTCACAACAAGTGGTTCTCTGGTTCAGTTCTTGGCCAGAGTGCATTTTTTGCAGAGTCTACATGTCCTCCCTGCATTCGTGTGGGTTTTCTTTGGGTACTCTGGTTTCATCCCACATTCTAAAGATGTGTCTGGAGCATTTCTCCCTGGCCGTCCTCTGAAAATAGACTCTGTCCTAGTCGGACTTTCTCAGTCTGCATAATGTTAAATAAATAAAATAAAAGGTTTTATGTTAGTGTTTCTGAAGGATATGAAGTCTGCAACTTAAATGAAAGCCATTATTTAGTCATTTCAGTTCTCAATTATTTGCCAGAAAACTCCAAATTTTATTTATTTGACATTTGTTTACCATGAAAGTCCGACTGGGTTCGCTGGCCATTTTCAGCAGAGGCCAGCTAAGAAAAGCTCCATAGACAATTAGCACAATTTCATTAATAACATTGATTGCATTAATTTGTTACACATCAATATTGGACAATGCATATATACAAAAAGAAAAGAAAATATTCTGCCAACAAACTGGGGCAAGAACAAGTATAAGAACAAATCACTGGAACAGAAGCTGCCAACAAAACCAAGAAACACTGCAAGAAGGTTTATTATCACTAGCACACTCACAATAGTACTTTCACAGAAAATAATTTGCTTCCTCAGGCATAGATCAAATCTCTTAGTCTAATCTATTTAAATACTTACACTGTTAAACATGTGATTAAAAAGCAATTAAGTGTTAAAAATACATACACACTATACACATTTGATAAAAGCTTTATGCAAATAAAATATATAGATCAACTAACACAGTTATGTAAATGTAGTAATTCTGGTTTTAAAGAATAATAACCATTTAACCCTGGTGGACAAAATGCTTTAAAATAGAGTATCCATTTATTTTCACATCTCTCTGTAGCATTTGCTATATCCCCACCTCTTAAAGATTCATAAGCATTTTCTAATATAAAACATTTAAAATGATGTGATGTTTCAGTCTCAGCAATATGTTTATAATATAAAATATTTAAAAATACATCAAATGTTCTATATAAACATATATAGACCTTAGACCTTATAGGAAATCTTCTTGCAGTGTTTCTTGGTTTTGGTGTCAGCTTCTGTTCCAACAATTTATATATACTATGAAATTCATATTCATAGACAGAACATACATTTTTACATACATTAGTTATAAACAATCTTGCACATTATATAAAGATGTTAGATTTTTATAAGGAGGTTATATCCATGAGACAAGTGGACTTCAGATAGAAACATTCTACTAGATAGTTGTTAAACAAGTATTATTTATTATGGTGCACTTATTTTGTAGATCTTGTTGAACAGGGTTGAGAGAGGAGAGGAATTGCAGAGCAGGAAAAAAAGGTGGTAGGAACTTAAGTGTTAAAGGGTATAGGGTGGGGTAAGGATAGGGAAGAAGCAAATGGTGACACAAAGGTTCAAAGAAAGGATAGTGGTGAAGAGTAGATGGACAAAGGGTGAGGGAATAAGAGATTAAGTTAATTGAGAGGAAATAGAATGGTAGGTTAAGAGTTAGGTGGCAAGAGAGAAGTATTAAGGTAAGGTATGCTAAGTGGAGTGAAAGGCAAAAGAGAGAGGATGATTTGGGTTTCTTTAGGGGGGAATATGGAATGAATAGATTTATGGTTTGTTGGGGGAGTAGAGGAGAATAGGGTAGTAAAGAATATTGTATAGCAACATATGGTGGTCAATAAGGATGGAAGAAAATAGGTGTGGGAAGCTAATATACAAGACGAATGGGATTTAGCCAAGGCTAGAGCATGGGCAAAGCCAATTGTTAATCAGGTGATTCTTAAGTAGTTTTTTTGAAATGTGTGGGATTAGCTGCAGTTATGATAGGTTGAGGGATAGGGTTCCAAATTCTGGAGACATGGCTGGAGTAGAGAGTGTCCCGGCACTATTTCTGGATTTTGTAATTTGTAGTACAGATTCTTTTGAGGAACAGAGGACCCAATTGTTGGTATAGGGTTGGAGTAGATTTTGGAGATCAGGACATTTATCTGGTAGGTGTAGCTGTCTGTGGGCAGAGAGGAGCTCAGTAAAGGTTAAGTAGTAGGGTAATTCTAACCAGCTGAGTTGTTGCAGAGCAGACCAGTTGTGGGATCTGTGTGGGGAATTTGTTGCAAATTTGGCTATTTTGTTGTAGCAAGCTTCTTGTTTTGCTAAATCTGTTTTCTTTAGGTTGGTAAAAATTGGGGCTGCATATAGCAGAGTAGAGGGTAGATGGTTTCTGGCAATTGCCTGTCTTGAAGTGGTGGTGGTGAGGTGTGGTTTGATTCTAAATAGTGTTCCTAGTTTTATGTGTTTCTTTTTGATAATCTGAGATAGAGGTTTGTCATAAATCATATTATTATCAATTAGAACACCTCACAGTTAGTTTGGGATACTGTAGCTATTATGGTATTGTTGGAGGAATAGATATGAAATGAGGATGGAGAATCTATAGATTTACTGGGTCCAAAGAGCATTAGTTTAGTTTTGTTTGGGTTAAGAATCAACTGTGTGTTTGAGCGCCAGGATTTCACAGCTGAAAAATACCATTGTGTCATTTCTTCAAGTTGTGATAGGGTTTGTGCAGTGCAGATGACTGTAAAGTCGTCTGCATACTGAACTATAGAGGCATTGTGAGTTGCAGTGTGAAGTTTATTGGTAAAAATACTGAAGAGAAGATGACCTAGAATTGAGCCCTGGAGGACTCCTATGGTGACAGGCAAGAAAGCAGAGGAATCTTGGTGCCATTTGGCAGCTTGCTTATTTATTTATTTATTTCCATTTTGATTACCGGGGAAGTTCACTGGGCCGAATTGATCCATTTTCAGTGGAGGCCCAGGGAGAAAAGCTCCAAGATGCATTATACAGCTTTGATACAAGTGGTACTTAGTATAAAAGATAACATTATATAGAACAGTTACAAATAAACACATTCAATATCTTACATAGTTAACAAATTCATTAAGCTTGAAGTTAAGAGATTATACAGTTTCATTTAAGGAAAACAGTTATGTATTAGTTGTGGAAACAGTTTATATACAAACCTTTAAGAAAATATGGATACATTTTGCATACACACATTTACAGTAGAATGCTATTTACAATATTTACAAGGTTAAGTTGTGTGAGAGTAGCTGTACGAGATGTTGCGAGCTTAGTGAGAGAGTAGCTAAAGGAGTTGCCGAGAGCTTAGACAGGCTCATAGGAAGATAACTATGAGAGTTATAAAGAGCTTGGGGAACCAGAGAGAGAGCCTCCTTGAATTAGGTAGGGTGAAGGCAGGTACCTAAAACACCTCCCCCTAAACGATGCTGTAAGCACTTTCAATAGCATCTTCATGAGTACTCTAAAGTCCTTAGCTCCCTCTAGGAAGACCAGAGTAAAATCAAATCATGCTCCCTGGCTCTCCAAGGAGACTAGGTCCCTTATGAAACAAAGAGATAGTGCTTGGAAAACCTGGACTAAAACTAAACAACCACCTCTTCTTGAAAAATACAAGCAACTGAGGAACCTTGCAAAAAAACATACAACTAATGACAAAAAGTTATACTATAGCTCTGCTCAGCTTAACAACAAATTCGATCCTCGAAAATTTTGGTCAACTCTCAACAACATCTTCTATCCTAGAAAGCCCTCTAATCCCTCCCCATACCCTAACTCTTCCTCTCAGGAAACAGCTACCCTCCTGAATAAACACTTTATCTCTTCCATCCATAATCTGGTAATCTCTAAGCCAAACTCTACTTCGACACCCACCCCTTCAAGTCCCACTAATACAACTTTGTTTTCATTTGAGCCAGTTCCCATTACTTACATCAAGTCTCTGCTACTCGAGCTAAAACCTTGCTCTCCTTCCACTAACAATCTATCTCCTACATTCCTCAAACTTGCTGCTGACTCAATTGCCTATCCTATATCTATACTAATTAATCAATCTATTCTGGAATCAACTGTCTCCAGCCTTTGGAAATCTTTCTTTACTATCCCTCTTCTCAAAGGTGGAAACTCCACTGACCCCTCAAACTACTGACCCATTGCCATTCTGTCCCCCCCTCCAAAAGATATTAGAAAAATGTATTCAC
Source organism: Protopterus annectens (assembly GCF_019279795.1). Lineage (NCBI taxonomy): Eukaryota > Metazoa > Chordata > Ceratodontiformes > Protopteridae > Protopterus > Protopterus annectens. The sequence continues at coordinate 1,638,922,664 of NC_056732.1, forward strand.
TCACAGCTTCCCAATCACCTCCTCACGCACCACTTACTTACCCCTACCCAACATGGATTTCATCCTCACCACAGCACCACCACTGCCCTCCTCTCCTTCACTCATATCATTGCAGAGGCCCTAGACAACAATAAACTAATTTCCTGTCTCTTTCTAGATCTCTCCAAAGCCTTCGATACTGTCTCTCATCCTCTACTACTATCCAAACTCACAAATCACCACCTATCCCCTTCCACACTTGCCTGGTTTAATAGTTACCTATCTGGCAGGGAACAATCTGTCAAATGGCTCTCATCCTCCTCACCTTTCCTTCCCACCTCCACTGGTGTTCCCCAAGGCTCTGTCTTGGGACCCCTTTTGTTTAACATCTTCACTAATGATCTTTACACCTCATGCAACAAAATCCTCCCTTATTCAGTATGCCGATGACTCTACACTTATATCCATCTCAAATAACATTCCTGAACTACACTCCCTGACCCAACAAGCCCTACTATCCACTGAACAATGGCTTTCTCACAACCTACTGATCCTAAATCCCAAAAAGACCAAACTCCTACTTTTCCTTCCCTGTTCTCTTTCTCATCACAAACCTCCTTTTTTATTATATCTTCTAACAATACAACTATCCAACCTGACACCCACACAAAACTCCTAGGGGTCATTATCGATGATGAACTAAAGTTCAACCTACACATATTCCAGTGTATAAAAAAAACAAACCAAAAACTAGGTCTGCTATATCGGACCAAAAATTCCAAACCCCTGAATCTAGACTTACCCTGGGCCAGGCACTCCTCCTCCCCTCCCACTTATACTCCACCCCAGTTCTTACCAATATCCAGGCCTCCACTCTAAACAAACTCAACAGGCTTACCATAAAATAGCCAGATTCATTATTAACTCCCCATACAACTCACACTACTGCATTCCTTTAAACTCTCTTCAATGGCTTGAGCTTCCCCAATTTCTGCTATCTTATCAATTTCATATGCTACACTCTATTCTTTATAAAACTTTTTTCTGTCCATCTCTATCTTCCTTAGACTCCATCTACATCCCATCCTGGACCTTCCGTACTTTTAACCAACAATTACTTGATGTCTACCAACCAGAAAGGTCAGTAGGCAAACTACTCTACAAACACTCCCTTGCCCATGCTTGGAACAAACTTCTCCTTGACTTACATTCAGTCTCCTACACCTCACACATTAAAAATTAACTAAAAGCTTATTTTCTCAATTCCAGGACCTGCCCTTGCCATTACCCCACCTAGTCTTCCTTCCCTTTATGTACCCACAAAAGGACCATACTTAGTACCTCATTGCAACTCTCTCTCCAATGTGTCTACTATGCATTTGCATAATTTTATACAAACAATTTTTTTTTATTGTTGACCTATTGAACTATATCAGTGTAAAAGTATGTTACTAAGCTTCTTTTTAATGCAACTTTAACTTTATGCATGTAACCCAACATATGTGAATCTTTTTGCTATAACTTCAATTATATCAATATTGTTTAAAACTGTACTTGTTTAAAAATGTACTAATGGAGCTTTTCTCTTCGGGTCTCCACTGAAAATGGGACACAAGCCCAGTTGGACAAACCCGGTTAACAAATATCAATAAATAAATAACTAAATACATAATGCATGTCCATTTAGTGGACAGCTGTTTGAATAGCTGGGTTTTGAAGTTTTCTGAGTTTGGTATAGTTCTTAGAGAGGAGAGAAGGGAATTCCATTTTTTGTCTAGTGAGTAAGAGAGGAGAAGTTGGCCAGCAGGACGTTTAGGTTTATGTATAGCAATTAAGTTCTGATTTTCAGATCTGAGAGCTCTGTTAGGTGTATAAGGGGGAAGGATGGCAGTTAGAGCGGGACATTTTGTTGGGTGAAATACAAGTCTATGTGCAGTAGTGAGTTGGAGGTAGTCTAGATAGTTTGGGAGTTCAAGCCAATTAAGGGATTGTAGGGTAAGGCAATGATGGGTAGTATTTTTAGATTTAGTGGCAAATTTAGAGATTTTATTGTAGCAGTTTTCTAGTTTAGAAATGATAAAGGAGGACAAGTTGGTTAGGAGAGGGGCTCCGTATAATAAGGAAGGAAGAAGATAAGTCAAGGCCAGAGTTTGCCTGGTACAGTTGGAGAGAAAGCGATTATTCCTATGTAGCATACCTAGCTTTTGGTGAGTTTTCTTGATATTTTGTTGAATATGAATATCAAACTTGAGGTGTTCATCTGCAGTAATGCCAAGTAGTTTGGCAGAGGGGACCACATCTATAGGTGAGTTGGTTTGACTATATTTATTTATTCTTTATTTATTTATTTATTTATTTAAATTTGTTGACCGGGAATGTCCAACTGGACATAGGTCCATTTTCAGCGGAGGCCCAGGGAGAAAAGCTCCACAGTAAAATAAACAGATAGTAGTTACATTGGATTACATAGCGATTAACAATTTAACATAGCAATTACTTACAACATATTTACAGATGAAGAACATAGTACATCAGTAGACAACTAGAATCTTTATCTGTGAAGTACATAACAGGCATTAACAAATGTTACAACGAGAAGTTCCTGCTGTATAATAAGTACTAGGCTTATGAGCATCTGAACTTGCTATAATCAAGGTAGTTAGTGGAGTGGAAAAAAAGGTAGTGGTTGGATGGGGTGGATGATATTAGAGTGGGAGTTGCAAGGGCATAGCCAGCATGTTTTTAGGTGCGCTTTTAGTAAAGTTTTGAAGTGGGTGCATGATGGTATGGAGGTAATTGTGGGTGGGAGTGAGTTCCATAATTTGGCTATGGCGCAAGAGAATAGTGCTTCACCAGCAGAGTTATTGGCTTTAGTGATCTGCGAGTGATTTTTGTTGCTGGATCTTACTGGTCTGGTGGTGCGATAGGGTTGGAGTAGATTCTGGAGGGATGGGACATTTAGTGGATGGTTTACTAGTTTGTGGGTGAGTGAGAGTTGATACCACTGAAGGAGGTGAGGGAGTTCATGCCAGCCCAGTTCAGCAAGTGAGAGACAGTGGTGACTACGGTAGGATACCCCTGTGGCAAATTTGGCGATTTTGTTGTAGCAGGTCTCTAGCTTGTTTAGATCATATTGCCTTAGGTTGGTATATACTGGAGAGGCATAAAGTAGGGTGGAGATAAGGTGGGAATTTGCTGTTGAAATCTTTGCTGCTTTGGTGAGAAATTGCTTATTTTTGTATAAAGCTCCTAGTTTTTTGTGGAATTTTTTTATGGTCATGGATATGTGAATGTCAAATTTTAGTTTATTGTCTATTTCCACTCCTAGCAATTTGGTGTGTTCAGTTGGGTATATAGTGGTGTTGTCTTTTGCTGTGATGTTAAAGTGAGAGTTGTTTTGAGTATGTTTGGTGGGTTGAAAGACGAGTAGTTTAGTTTTGTTTGTCTATATAAAAACAATATAGACTTTGAAAGAGACTATAGACTTTGAAGTTGTTTTTATCATAGGAGAAGGTCTTTTTGGGAGGGAATAGTAGAATTTTTTATGTATTTGCATTGAGAGAGAGGTGGTTTTGGCACATACAGTTTTCAGTTGCTGAGCAGGTAGTTTGGATTTTAGTCAGCAATTCAGAGAGGTTTGAGGCAGAGCAGACTAAGGTTGAATCATCTGCGTATTGAATGATTTTAGCATCATGAATAGCAGTGTGAAAGTTATTGATGAAGATGTTAACAAGCACTGGCCCAAGGATGGAACCCTGTGGTATGCCAGTTGGGGTAGGTAGGAAGGAAGAGATGGAGTTCTTCCATTTGACTGCCTGTGATCTGTCTGATAGATAACTGGACAACCAGGATACAGTGTTAGGTGAGAGATTAAGGTTTGAGAGATGACAGAGAAAGTGCTTGTGGAAAACAGTGTCAAAAGCTTTAGACAGATCGAGTAAAACATTAGAAACTAAGTGTCCTGAATCTCGGGCTTGATTGACAGTTTCTAGGAAAGAGAGTAGAGCAGTTATTGTGCTATGGCCTGGACAGAAGCCATGCTGGGTGGGAGTGAGAAGATTGCTTTGGGTCAGGAAAGGCATAAGTTGGAGGTGGATGCATTTTTCTAGGATTTTGGGGATAGGCGAGAGCAAAGCAATGGAGCAAAAGTTTGAGATGCTAGAATTTTTGCCTCCTTTATGAAGAGGAAGAATATAAGCTGAGCACCAGAGTTTGGGGACGTATGATTCCTTTATGGATCAGTTAATAATGATGCTGAGTGGGAGAGCAATACCATCAGCAGCACATTTTAGGAAGGAGGAGGGAATATTGTCAGGAGCATTAGAGCAAGGTTTACGTTTGGACACAGTTTTTTTATAAAGTTAGTGGAGATGGGTTTGAGCTCAAACAGATGGGGTGAGTTAGAAGGGGGAGAGTGAGGAGCAGTTGGGTTATTATTGGGAAATGTCTTAGTGAGGTTAGAAATAGTTTCTATGAAAAATGAGTTAAATTCAGAGCATAGTTTGAGGTCAGATTTACTTAGCTCAGGACAGGGATTATTCTTGGAGCCTGGATTGAGGAGCGAGTTTATTGAGTTCCAGAATTGCTTGGAGTTTTTATTGTTATTGGACTGGAGTTTGATATAGTAGGATTTTTTGTCCTTGGTGATTAGTTGGTTTGCAAGGTTACAGAGCTGTTTATATTGGAGCAAGGTATTGGCCAGTTTATTGTTTTGGTAAAGCTTCCATAGTTTGTCTCTTTGGTGCATAATCTGTTTGTCTCTTTGGATAGCCAAGGAACCTTTTTTAGTTTTTATCCTTTTGTTTCTTAGAGGGGCTGGAGAGTTTAAAGTGTCAAGGAAGACAGAGCTGAAGTAGTCTATAGCCCTGTGAAGAGGAAGGATGTTTATAATTTTCCAGTTCATTTGTTTGAAAGTATTTGAAAAAGTAGTGGGGTTAAAGCTACTGAGGTTACGAGTTTGAATGTATTGGTTCTGGTGTGGGGAGGAGCTAGTTGAGTGATGCATGAAGGTTGGGAGGTGGTCGCTAATGATATCAGGAATTGTGTCAGAGTTGGTCATTTTATTTGGATTGGAGACTAGGATCCACTCTATAGTGGATCCAGGGGGGTTTATTTTGTTTGGTCTGGTGATGGAGAGCATTATTTGAATGAAGTTATAGAGGTTAATGGATAGGGAGGGAGAGTAGCAAGTGACTTTATTCCAGTCAATTTTCACATCTCCAAGGATGTAAGTTGTCAACTAGTTAGGTTGTTATAGAACCATGAAAGAGATGAGTGACTGAGTTTTAGGGCAGTGAGTTCACTGAGGAGTTTCTGGTGGGAGATGGTGTTGAAAGCTTTGGACAGGTCCAGGAGGATTCCGGCGTGTAGCTCGCAAGACATTTCCCTGCGAGCTACATCGCCGAAACCAAATGGCGGCAGCAGCACTTTGCCATAGTGCAATTTGGCTGAAAAGCATAGCCGCTGCAACTGTAATCTATGAACGGGCAGATATAGCCATACGGGATGTGTAACGCATTCCTTCTTCTCATTCAAGGAATTCATTTATTTAATTATTTATTTATTTTGTTGTCAGTCTGACATCAAAATAAATAAATAAATAATTAAATAAATGCATTCCTTGAATGAGAAGAAGGAATGCTTTACACATTCCGTACGGCTGTAGCTGCCTGTTCATAGATTACAGCTGCAGCGGCTATGCTTTTCAGCCAAATTGCACTACGGCAAAGTGCTGCTGCAGCCGTTTGGTTTCGGCGATGTAGCTCGCAGGGAAATGTCTTGTGAGCTACACACCGGAATCCATCCAGGAAGATGGAAGATACCAGTTTACCTTCGTTTCTGTGTCAGGTGATTGTATTTGTAAAACTTAGAAGGGCAGTTGTGGTACTATGACTGGGGCAGAACACATGTTGTGTATTTGTTAGGAGGTCGTTAGATAAGAGGTAGTTAATGAGCTGGGTATGAATACATTTTTCTAGTATTTTGCCTAGTGGAGATAGAATGGCTATGGGTCTGTAGTTAGAGAGCTCAGTAGAGTTCCCTCCTTTATGTAGTGGGATGATATATGGTATTTTCCAAATTATGGGAATGTAGTGTTCGGAGATAGAGTGGTTAATCAGAATGGAGATAAGACAGGAGATGGCATCAGCTGCTAGTTTAAAGTATTCTGTAGATAAGTTGTCAGCTGCTAGGGTTGTAGGTTTAAGTTTGCTGAGCAGTTTTTTTATGGTATTGGTTTTGATATGTTTAAAGGAGAAGGTATCAGTGGTGTCATTGGATGCTATTGGCATAGTTAGAGGAGCTTTGCTGTTGCTCTCAATAAGTGATAGTAAAGAATTAGTAAAGTATGTGTTGCACTGTGTTGCTATACTATCTTTATTGCTTGTGGTTGTTGGTGTTGGTGCCAAAGGTTGGCCAGGCTGGAGAAGTTTTTTTTTTTATAGCGGACCAACATTTTTGTGGGTAGTTTTGGTGTTTTTGTTGGATTTCACTATAATATGTTTTTTGTCATGTTTGATCTGGGTTTTGACTTTGTTTCTAAGTTGCTGGTAGTGTTCTAGGTTGACTTGAGGTTTATTGGTATGCCATTGCGTCCAGGCTATAGCTCTTATTTTAAGGAGTTGTTTACCATCTTTTGTTAGCCAAGGAGCATAACTTGATTTTACTCTTATGGTTTTGCATGGTGCTAGTTTGTTATATGTTTAGGAAAGTGGTATTAAGCAATCTACAGCAGTATTTATGAGTAGTGTTCTAATCGGGGTCCAGTTATAGAATTGCAAGATTCAGATGAAGGTTTGAGGATTAAAGTCATTTTTGTTACGGATTTGTCGACAGGTAATATTTCTGGAGGGTTGAAGACATTGTCTAGTAGGTAGGTTGGGAGGTGGTCACTGATGCTTTCAGGGAAGCAGCCTGAGTGATAAGCATGTGATTTTTTTTTTTTTGTTAAGATCCAGAGTAGAACAGATTGCCATTTTGTGGTTTTGTCTAGTCTGGTTGCAGATTGTATTACTTGGGTGATGCCATGCAGGTTAGTGAAATTAGTGTGGTTTTCTGAGATGTAGGAGAACCAGTGCTAAAATCACCTGTTATGATGGTTTCTTGAGGAAACATTAAGGACATCCAGTAGAGAATTTCCTCTGTTATAGTGAGGTTATTGCTGGGAGGAATATATGTTTTTATAATGGTTATGCATTTATAGGAGTTTATTTTGAGTTTGCTGAATAATATTTCATTGTTGTTGAATTCTGGGATGCTTGGTTCTAGAAGTTCTAATTTGAGATTATTTTTATAAATAATGGCTATTCCACCTCTGCATTTGTTTTTTTTTTCTGTTGTCTGTGTATGTTATAACCTGCATTGGAATTTTGTTCTTGTTTATTTGTGGTTTCCGTTAGGTTTCTGTTCGTACTGTGATATCGTGGGAGTAGTCTGACAGGCTAGCACTGAATTCATGTATCTTATTAGCTATGCTCCTGAAATTCATGTTAAGGAGTAGTAGGTAAGATCCTTTGGGGAAGTATTTAATACACTGTGAAGCTGAAATGTATGGGAGTTGAGGGGTTCTTGTTGTTCAATTTCGGGGCCAGGATTTGGGTGAATGTCACCGCTAGGTATGAGATGTTATACTAAGTAATACTAAGTATAAGAGTGAGTTTTAGAGTTTTATTATTAATTTATTATACTTGAGAAAAGTTTGAGCTGTGGAATATAGATGTGTATATATACATATATATATATATATATATATACACATATATATATATATATATATATATATATATATATATATATATATATATATGTGTGTGTGTGTGTGTGTGTGTGTGTGTGTGTGTGTATATGCAAAATGTTCTATATAATTAGTAGTATAGAAGTCTGGTGCTATCTCAAAGTTTATGGGTTTAGTGTGGAGTGGATAAGGGAATGAAATCGTAGATGAGGAGAAAGTGGTGGCTAGCTGACTGTGATAAGATGTTAGATGAATGGCTAGAGAAAAGAGTATGAGGGGAATTATGTATAAGAATAACATTTTTAGAGCTTGGGATGGAGGAAAGTTTTCATTAATTTAGAAGGGGAGGGAGACAATTGTTGAGGTACGTGGGTTAAGTTATTCAATTTATTAAAGAAGAAAAAGTGTTGTGAGGTGTGATGACTAGTAACAGGTTAACTGGATATGGATATGGACAATGACTCACCTTCTTTAAGGCTGCATTCTTCCTAATAAATTCTGCACCGTTACCTTTTACAATGAAATTAAAACTCTTTCAGGTGAACCATATGGCTATCTTTCAGACATATGGAAAGATCTTTTAGCCACTCTGCAGAACATACCAAAAATATGAGGTAAAAATCTGGACATTCTGTGAAATTCCAGGAAGTTGGGAGGTGTGGTGAGACAGCCGGATACTACTTATAATATCCTAGGGAAGCAGATCCTGAAGGAGGTGTAGGTTGTGCAAAAGGCCATCATAACCAGCCTTTCTACCCTCACTGGCTAGCAGGCACTAGAAGTGGACAACCACTTGACAGCAGAATCCCACTCAAATTTCCATGGACACAATGAAAAAAATATGCACCTCTATGGGTCCTTTGTTACTGGTCCCACAGATAAAAGATGTTACAGTAAATGCATGATATGTCTTATGCACTGTAAGTTATAACATTCTCATCTAACTGCATTTAGTTGACTCCATTAGCCAAAGTCTCATGCTGCTCTCACACAGCCCCATGCAAACCAAGTCTCTCTATGGTCATCCTATCAACAGACAAATCCAAGGCATGCAGCTTCTGAAATGGCTGGCCAACAAGGTCCACACTCTGTTCTGCTACAATTATACTTTCCTTTCATCCACAGTAGTTAAGAGGACAGCTGTTTGGAATAAAATAATACTCCATTGTAAGGACACATTCTATCCCCATCTCAAATATTAATCTTAATTAATCAAGGGACAAAAAGCAAATCACCTACTTTAGCACCATTACTGATGCCTGAAATACAATAAAAAAAGTTAAAAAAATGTTGTAAAAAAATCAGCAAAAACAAAAAATATTTCTGCAACTGAAAGTGTCGATTACCATATCCACAGGCTAGAGACAAAATAAAAATACAAAAGTTAGAGTAAAGTCTATATACTGAAACTTAAACTTAAATAGCTGTTTAAACAACTGAGCCAAGATCCCATGTTATTCATGTATGCAAGGAATTAGAAACACTGGTACAAGATCAATACACTGACATTCCAAGAAGAAGTGCATCCAGAGACAGCACCCTTAGTAATGCTACAAGGAAGCAGAATTCTCAGAATTATGACTGGCACCTTCAGAATTATAATAGTAAAGCATTACAGAGATGGCATCCTCAAGCCATGAGTAATTAAAGTCCTAGTGATACCAGCTGCCCGAGAAGAACAGCACAATTGAATGTCTTAAATAGGAAGTCCATAGAAGAAACTAGACAGCTATATGGATAGGTAAAAGTTAAATCTGAATCTAAAGATTGAAAGCTGCATTTATGAGTGTTGCATATGGGAGCATATAGGTTTTAATATGGTAATGCCTAGCAACAGGAAGTGGATGTCATGTATTCTAGAAGCAATCAGAATAAAGGCACCTAAAGAACTGAGAATCCATCCCAAGCCATTAGTCAATAACCCATGGCGAAAAGTTTTGACATTGATTGACACCTTGCAATTGGAATCAGACTCTTTCTGGTAATTTAAATATAATGTATCAACATCAATGTTTTTACATAGATCTGTTGTTACCTTAATCTGTCAGGCTAAATGTAAATATTGTATATAGTTGCATATTTATTAATTGTAAATAATAATTATTATGTTTTAAATCAAAATAAAAAAATATCTGAGTAAAAAAAAAGAATAAAGGCACCACTGTAGATGAAAGCAAATCTACAGTGTATGTATTGTGCAGAGAACTTTGTGATGAACTGCCTAATGTTATGTTTTACATTTCTTCAGAAAATATTTTTTTTGTTGAAGAATTAATCTATAAAGTACTGATTAAATACTTTAATAATTTATCTTCCTACTCATAATGACATTAAAGGAATGTTTACTGTTATGATGTCTGTCCCTGCCCACACTAAGTTCACTGCTTTTTAAGTCATTATTCCCACAATATAAAATTACTTTTTTATTATTGTTACTGATTTTACTATAGCAATGACGTGTGCTTGTGTATGGTGTATGTGTCTGTGAGTGCATCTTTTGTGAATTGACTAGATAATCCTGTCAGTGTCTGTAGGTGTCCTTTACAAAAAAAAATCTGTGGCTGAAAGTTCTTTGAACAAGTTCACATAGCTGGATAACAAATTAGCAATCAAAAATAATCTGTCTATCTTTCTCACCACTTAATCCCCAGTTAATAGTCAGTCTCTTGACTGGTGAATTGGATATTTTAATTTGCAAATTTTTAGAATATGGTATGTGTGGGATGGATACAATTTGCCCTTATTCTTTGTTAGGCAATAATTTTCTTTGGCTACACAGATTACCTGCTAGAGTCTGCAACAGAGGGAGGGGATATCATCATGTAACTGTTAACCCTTCTTTGCTCATGAGATCCAATACTTTACTAAAAGAAGATCACCAAGAGAGGATAAATGGGTCTGTACCAGTTGTCCTCTGCTGCATCAACACTGGCCATATTGAGCTGACTCTGAGGGTTATAGGGGTAAAGACCCGAATATAACCCAGGTGAGCTGTGTTTGGATATTGCCATGGGTACAGAAGAAGTTAAGTGGACAGATGGAAAAGTCTCTAATGACTAAGTAAGTGATGGCACCTAACAGGATATCCCATCAGACAATGCAGTGAATAAATGAACTATATCTCACCTTATCCTGTCATCAGTTAAGAAGGCCATTATAATAGATTGATGGCTGGTGAGCACAAGGGGCTGAGGGTGTGAAGAAAATGCTGGAAGCATTTTGCTGGAATGATATAATCTTATATTAAGGGTAACAATATTCTACCAAACAAACAATTCAAATCTTATCTTTTTTAAGTCTCACACTTTGGTCATATAGGATAACTAAAACAGCTTTTATTATAAATTAAAATCCATAAATTAAATAATCCTTGTCAGCATGCTTTCTACTAATGTTAAATAATTTTCTGTTACAAAATTGTGATGTAATATCAAGTTATTTAGAACCAGTACATGGTGAGTTGCCAAGGTACCAGTTCATTAATGAATTTTAATTGACAGCAAAAGTTTAGTTGAAAAGAATTTCCACTCTCTGATTATAAGGTGGAGAAAGAAGAAGAAACAGCATCCTCTAACTCTTGTTTTCCATACTTCAAGGTTGATGTTCTTGTTCCTTTTAGTAAACTCTGACTTGTCTGCTTCACCCAGACTGAATCATGGATAAATCAGGGCATGGTGAGTTTTGTTTATGTGAAAATGATGAGAGCTTGGAAAATGAAGGAGCTGGGGTCAGTTGTTGTGAAGGCACATGTGAAGGATTACTTTGTTTTGGTTCCTGTAACAATATAGGCTGAGTGAACACCCAAATGCAAGGAAGTGCTTGATTGAAACTAGAAACAGTCTATAATGTATTGCCTGAGTATTAGTAGGGGACTTCAGAATGTACCAAAACACTGGCATCAAGATGAAGATATGAAGTACTAAATCCCTGGATGGCAGGGCCAGACTGAGCACAAGGTGACCTAGGTGGCTGCCTAGGACCTGGTGTTGGCTGTGGGGCCTAGCCATACACCATTTAATTAAAAAAAAAAATGCAGTCTAATTTTTTCCTAATCTCACTGTCCAGCTGATATTTTCTGCTGGAATTGGCATTTGATACAGGAGATGGAGGCTTCTCTTTCAGTGAAGCCTGCTTGTATTGAATAGGAGAGGGAGGTTTCTGTTTCATTATTTTTTGCATCAGAATTATACCAACCTTTCAATGAGTTGACCAGTACCACAGACTGAAGCAAGTAGTAGATTGCTGAATTTATTTTTTGCTAGCCAAACCTTTTACCCTTTTACTGTGTATATGTGTGTGTGTGTGTGTGTGTGTGTGTGTGTGTGTGTGTGTGTGTGTGTGTGTGTGTGTGTGTGTGTGTGTATGTATGTGTGTGTATGTGTGTGCGCATGTATGGGTCTATAAAGGTATGTGTATATCTCTCAATCTCTTTCTACAAGAAATTTGGACAAAGCCCAAAATAATGGGAGGACAAAGGCCCACAAATACACACAGATTTTAAATATTGCCCTTGTAAACAGAAAGTTGCTAGAATAGCAGAAACAGTGTTAGCATATATTTTCTGAAGGCTATGAACTCTGAAACTCAAATATGTGTCATTATTTAGTGACTTAGAAAACCGCAATTTTTTTGAGGAAAAAGACCAAAAAATATGAGGCAAAAGTCTCTATAGTTCAAAAGGCATGGTGTGTGTGTGTGTGTGTGTGTGTGTGTGTGTGTGTGTGTGTGTGTGTGATGCCCTACTTAGTTAAGTGTGTGTGTAGTAATTGATTGTAGTAAACAGGAGCATAATCATGCTTGTCATGTTCTTTGGATGTGACCCTGAGCTCTCTTAATCCTGACGTTGTTTATTATTTAGCTCTGAATAAATTGGATAGCAAGAAGCATATGAGTTTAATTAGCTTTTTTGCTGCAGGGCATACATGTGTAAAATGTTCAGGATTACAGCAGTTTGTCTAGTACTTAGTGCAGATGAGTAAGGCTATGAGCTGTTAAAGATCTGCTTCCTGCAGTATATGGTTTGATTCTTTCAGTCTCCATTTGTCTTCTATGTAACTCTTCCAAATTACTTCACCATACAGTATTTATGGGCTGCTCCAAAAGCATCTTTCATAGAGTTGCTAATTAGTACTTTACTTTATGATATTTGAGTATGAGTCTCAGCACATCTCTTGAAGTTGAAAGGGGTGCCAGAAGCATTTCACTAAATGTGAATTTCAAGGGAAGAGAAGTATTACATTTCTCTTACATAGTCCATTTTCAATATGAGAATAGTTTGTTTAGAAAATGTCTGTCAGTGTTTTTCCTGTAAAATATGAAATAAAGGCTATAAATGCAATCCAAATTTGTGTGATAATAGTAAAAGCAGAGAAGAAAATATTAGCTGGGTTAGAACAGTGTTTATGATAACTGGGGAGAGACAACCAAGTAATGGGATTTTTTATGGCTAATGGAGGCCTGATTTATTACCCTACATAAGGCCTTATTTGTCCATGATCCACATCTTTGGACTCTGGTAGTGTGTGCTGCAACAGTACAGCATTATTAGTTACTGAAGTAGGTCAGACCTGTAGTGAATGATGTCAGAGGGGGTAGCTATTTGTGATGACATGGAATACACAGGGAGGTCAAAAAGGAGATGTAGGTATCCTGCAAGCATGTAAGCCCCCTCCCAAAACATATGTATATGCAATAATAGTTGTGATTTTTGTATGCATTGTGGCTTGTTGAACAAAACCTGCTGCAACATTTGTATTGCATTGCTTTATTAATTGCACTAAAGAAGACATTATTCATTAATAGGCCTGGAATGGGTAATATAGTCTAAATGTGTTGCATTTTAGTGTGACAATCAACAACAAACTCAGGTTTGACCAACACATAGCCATTACAATTAAGAAAGTTCACATCAAACTTGGCTCACTGCACAGAAGCAAGCCATTCCTCACTGACAATACCAGACTAGTCATATCCAGAACCTTCTCTCTACGCTCCTATATGCTTTCCCCCTCTTTACCAACTTAAAAAACATCAGACTTAACCAAATTGGAAACTTCCTACAACAAAACAGCTTGCTTCGCAGCCAACCTTCCCCACAGAACCCACCATTGCATTGCTCTATATAAATTAAATTGGCTCGGGCTACCTAACCTTCTCCATCTCTACCGATTTAAATTCCCACACACTATCATCTTCCATCCTGACAATCGCCTGTCCCTCAAGGAACTTGTTGTTCCCTACTCATGCCCATGACGTCTAAGATCTGCAGACAGAAACTTACTTACAGTAAACAAAGCTAACAACAATCACAATAAAGCCCTATTCTCAAATCAAATAGCCAAATTATGGAACTCTCTACCCCACAACTTCCAAAACACACCTGAATCTACCAGTTTCAAACAACTACTGTTTGAACATCTGTCCAAGAACTGGCATTGCTCCTGTGCCAAACCTGACTGACAGGATATCTATAACTCTCTCAACACACTGTCCACTCCTTACCTCATTTTCTCCCTCTCCTCAGTATTTACTACTACTCAAAAATATATATACATATATAGGAAATGTCATTTGTTCATAACTATTATTTCATATGTATACAGTACTGATTTTATTTTTCGGCACAGTAATCTTCATTGAAATGCTTATGTGTTTTTCTTTTTGAACCTGTATCTGCTAGAAAACTGAACTGAATACTACTTTGTATAGACTAATTCAATGATGTGTATTCTGCATCTTACTGTATATATACTATTGTACTATCTGATTATTGTATTTTGCTTATATTTCTGTGGATCTTTTCTCCCTGGGCCTCTGCTGAAAATGAGCTTCTGGCCCAGTCGGACTTTCCTGGTAAACAAATGTAAATAAATAAATAAATATTTTTACAGTACATTATTTAGAGCCTCCAACATCTACAAAGGGGTTAACATTCATCAGATCACATAGTCTACATTATTTATAATAATGATAACAGACATCTGATTTTCAGCAGCCCTTATGTAGTTGTTGTTGCATATTGCTATGGTACAGTCATCACTACAAGACTGAATTTTAAAGGATTTCTAAATTTAGTGAAAATCTGTTACCCTGGCAGTTAGCATACAGAAGTAAAGCTCTGACTTGCTAGTGATCTACTTACTGTGGAAAGGATGCAGGGTTTGAATATTTCAGCCTTCATTTACCTACTGTGTGACTTTAAGTAAGTCACTTCACAAGTCAGTGCTTTGAAACAATTGAGAATTTCAGCTGGGATCCTTAATTGTTTTCAGGACTGCATTTCTAAATGAACCTGTTGTTGTTTGCCAACCATTCCCTATTGCCTAGCTGATCTAGTTCAGGAAATGTTATAGCAATATAACCAGTACACCATTTCTTAATGCAGAATAAGCAATTCATTTTTCAAAGGCAGCATGCACTACCTTTGCAGATGAAGCACTGAAATGCAAGATTGTTTTCTAATAGTGATCTCTACATTAGTAATAGTTCTCATTACTGTGCAATTATTCAGTTGACTTCTACTTCCGTAGAGATTGTGCATGTGGACGACAGATCCTATCATGTGGTTAATATTTTTTATGCTCTCATAAATATTCTTAACTGTGCTACTCATGGCTGGATCTAACGGTATGATGATAGTCATCGATATATAGTTTCATGTAGTTCATCCAAAGCTAACAAAAAGTATGTATATTTTTGAATGCAGTGTTCCAAAAAGTAGGTTTTGGATTTAATAATGAGACCATGTTGGATATGATCAAGAGTTACCCCGAGCTGTAGTTTATCTGCAACAGTATTAAAAATGTTTGTTTCCTTCTTAGGTAATAAATTGACATCATGATTAGCAGTTCCACTGCATTGCAGATAATGCCTGGATTAAAATTTCAGTTTAATTAGCAGGCCAGAAGGCTAGGTATATTTAAATTTCTATGATTTAGATAATTCACTAGCTGCAAATAAGTGAGAAGTAACACAAAGATTAAACTTCCAAATTGTTTATTTGGGCAATCAAGCTATGATAATCCCTTATAAGATGAGAAACCTCAGAATTATATTTGACAGACACCATTCTTCGAAATGGCTCACCTTTCTATACTTACCTGGTTCTTCAATGTCGAAATTATGCATAAGAGAAGCACCATAATCCAAGAATAATGGGTCATTTGACAAGCATTCAGCATACTAAAGACCATGGAATTACTCCAGACTAGCCCAACTGAAAATTCTGTTTTATAACTTTCACTAGGGTTTAACCATCTCAGAGTTGGTTATAATGGGAAATTGATGCATGGGGTCTCCTTTTGAAAAGGAGTTAGGTTAAAGCTTAACCTGAAAAATTTCTCTCAGGGAGAGGCACTGAAAGTACCAGAAGATGGGAGTTAGTGATTGATACTGGCTCACCCATCCTGAGAATAGAGAAGCTACCTAGGCTTGCTGTGGTAGGAGCATTAACATCTTGGTGAGCTACATGCTGCACATGGTATATCGCTTGGCCTGGAGGTTGTGCATGGATGGAAGTACTTGTGCATATTCCATAGACAGTGACTGCAGAGCTTGCAAGGCTGCTGCAGGGTATGAGGTCATTAAGGCATATTCTTCTTGCACCAGTATCCTTGCTCTCCTCAGCAGCCCTAGACATGGGTCAGGTTGGGCCTAAGGAAAGCTAAGGAAGATCTGGTAGACCTGCTGAATGATAGACACAGGTCAGATTGGGCCTAAGGGAAGCTAAGGAAGATCTGGTAGACCTGGTGAATGAGGAGGGTGGCTTGTGGCAGCTGATGGTCAGCTTTGGGGAGGGGAGAAAAAAAGAAAATACAATTTCTGAACATTTTGTTGAGTAAGATTGCTCTGACTGTGTTATGTTCAGTGTATGAGTCTTCAACAGACTAGATCATATTTGGTTCAAATGATGGCATCCCCATGTTGATCTTGTCTTCTCTTGACTTCTCATCATGTTGTCAGCAATACCTTATACTTGAAAGTGAGATTCACTCTTAATAGCCCATGCTACAACTGCCAAAAAAGGAGTTGTCGCAAATTCAGACCATAAAATAAATAAATAAATATCAGTGCTGGAGATTTATTAATGCTGGACGGCGAAAACCACAGGCAATTTGTTGACAACTTCAATGATAAATGCTTTTTTAGTAATCTCAAAGGCTGTGCCTAATCTGCTCCTGCATTGTGGTTCCCCCTAAATCTATCCTCTCCTCGTCTTATGTCACTCACACAAATGTTTAACTTTTCTAGGCTACTGTCACCAGTTGGTCAGATTAATGACATTGGGTCTAGAAAGAGAGTGGATCTGCCACAAGAATTGCTTGCAATGATTTGGCTTTGCCAGGTTAGAGGGAGACCCTATCACCATGCGCTGGCATGTCCTGAGAGAGTACTGAAAGCCACACAGTGTGGTATCCCACTGAGGCACTACTGCTCTTCCTAAGGCCAACATAACATTAGCACCTTAGATCCTGCCTGTTTACCTAGCCTAATTGCAGTTTACAGCTCCAGTCCTCATCTGGGCTGCAGAAATAGCCAGCTTCACCAACATGTATCCCAAGGAATCTCTCCCAAAGGGAGGTGATCAGGCAGAACCTCATCATTCCTCCTTTCCCCCTGCTAGGTCCTTCAAATTCTTGGGCTTTTAATTAAACTCAGGTCATCTTGGCTATATTTATAGCTTTATCCATCCTCACCAGCCAAGTTGGCTCGAAAACAAAATGTTTACTAGAAACATTGTATTTCAACAAAATCCACTTCAACAGCACTGTATTAAATTCTGACACATCATGTAACCAAGTCTCTCATATATAAAGAATGGTTGCCCCATCCTGACTTTTTCATATTAACCTTTCCCAGCGAGATTACTTGAGATCACCAGGGATCATTTTGAATTGCCCAGGTTAGATTTTTTTTCTTTTCGGACACTAGCTTCTGAATTTATGTATAATATTGTGTGCACTTCTTCCTGCCTGTTTAGAGTTTCAAACCTTTGACAAAGAACTGCTTGTTTCAGCAGATACTCAAACAGATAGCCAGTATAAGGGACAGGGGAAGGTTGTTTTATACCGCAATAATGATCTGACTAACAGAGTCACTAAAATATCACAAATGGAGTCCCTTTCCCTAGGCAAAACAAAATATTTTGCTTTATCTGGATGGTGCAGACATTGCTATAAACATTGACTCTCCTAAAATCCTGAATGCACACTCATGAGTCCATATCATGAATAATATTAAATGCATTATCACATTCTTTGTACTTCATTGTCCTAGATTATCCTTTTTATTGTTGCACATTTTGCATCTGTAAATATATATATATATAGCTATCTATCTATACGCGCGCGTGCATACACACACACACACACACACACACACACACACACACACACACACACACACACACACACACACACACACACACACACACACACATATGTTTAGCAGATCCTTGCATCTGTAAATGTGTTTTGTTCATTTCTTACGTAAATCCTATTTACCTGGGCTGTGCCTGCAAATTGTCCATTGAGACCAGTGTACTACCCTGGTAAATAAATACATACATACATACATCAATAAAGTATTTGATTTATATAGCCATATTATATTAGTTCTGTCTTACTCTGCTCCACACATTAATTAAATGGTTGTACTTATTTACGTACATGCATACATATGTGCATACATACATGCATACAGACATATTTATTTACCTATCAATCTATTTGCTTTATTTATATTTATTTTTAAGCTTGTTAATCAGGGTAGAGCTCTGAGAAACACTGACCAGTTACAGTCTCAGTGTGCGAAAGTGCAGATAATAGACATTACAGATGTACAATGAATCACTGGTATTATGCAATACTTCCAAGCATGCAGATGCAACAATTTTGTATACATCATCAAGTAACAGCATGTGCCAGTTAAGAACATATTTACAAAAGATAGCATGAAGAAGGAACCTCCTTTATAATGTCTTGCATCCTACTGTTTCAACAGCTAACACTGCTTTACTTTATTTTACAAATTTAAACTTATTTCCTTTGCATGCAAGTGCGTTTTACTTGTGTTACTATCTTATTTATCTGCATCTGTGCTGTGAATGAAAATTCTCTTTTGTGTTTCACATGTCTGACCGTATACAACTGTCAGAGCTGTTCTTGGAAAACAAATAAGTTAACAGTAAGATGTGACATAATGTTAAAAGTGTTGATAATTTAACATATCCAGATATTAACCCCTCCTAATCTGTCATAATACAGAGTCACTCTCTCCATCAGCAAAACAACTGTTTTTAGCTCATGGATATGTGATATTTATTTGTATTACTTTTGAGGGGAGGTAAAGAAAAGAAAGGCATATCAGAATTACTGCAGGACAAGAGAAGGCAATCATAGGCGATCTGAATTGAGATGTTTTGTTATACCCGAGTTAGAAAGAGGGAAGTCGTACAGACTGCACTAATGAACAGATACCGAGAGAGAGAGAGAGACAGAACACTGGCACAAGATAGAGGAATTTGATTAGAAATGAAGAGGCTATACAAAGGTAATGTTACACCAAGGGTTTTATTACATGGTAGGAATACTATAGAACCGCTTTCCTGAACGTGACCCTGATTGTTATCGCTAACGGCCTACCTAAATACACTCAGAATGAATAGGCTTTTATCCAAGTGCAGCACTTCAGGCTAAACAGCTGTTTTCTTGAAGTCTGGAGTTCCTGTCTCTAGATCTGTTGTACAGATACATGCAGCAACCTGTCAGACAGAATACTCTCTGGCTTCTGGTAAGGTTACCATTAATAAATTTAAATATCCTCAGAATCTGAATTTGTTAGATACAAACTTCCATTATTAAAGAGCTTGTGCACAACATGAGGTTATATACCTGTACAAGGAAATCACATTTATCTGTAGGAACTGAATACTTTACATTTCAGAAAAAAATATATTCATGTGTTTTATCTTAAAAGACAGGAAGAAAGAGACATACTTA
The DNA here is from genome assembly GCF_019279795.1 of Protopterus annectens. Classification (NCBI taxonomy): domain Eukaryota; kingdom Metazoa; phylum Chordata; order Ceratodontiformes; family Protopteridae; genus Protopterus; species Protopterus annectens. The sequence goes on from NC_056732.1 coordinate 1,638,942,374, forward strand.
ATAGAATGCAGAAAAACAGAGACATATTCTGCAATCACAAATTTTAAAGCTCATGCAATTACCACACTCTTATTAAAGCTGGAAAGGAACCTTCAGTTTTTCATTGGTTTTTGAGTCCCAGTCTTGTCCTAAGTGATCAGGATTGTTTCACTTTTCATGCATGCATCATGATCATTCATCCATCTGTCTAGAGCTCTTTACAACAAATCTTATGTCATCTTTGTGCAGCATTACTTGGTGTCATGGGTTCACTGAGCTTTTCCTGTTTTTAGCTTTCCTTCTTCTAGAATAAACTGCATGTATATGACATTATAAACATATTTGCTTCAGTTTAACACCACTTGCTTGCTACTCTTTGTCTCACTTCTTTTTACCTTGAGAAAAGCAGAATAGTAGTAAAGTTAATCAAAACTGTAACGTGACAAACACATAACCATGTCTCTTACAGAGGGATGTCTTTGAGAGTCTCTTTGCCCACATTGATTTCATTCATCTATCTGCTCTTCACATTCCTACTTTATTGCTTCCTTTAGATTTCGTATTATGTGTGTCTTTTAAAATGTATTTATTTATTTGTCTTTGCTTATCGGGAAAGTCCGACTGGGTAATATCCATTTTCAGTGGAGGCCAGGGAGAAAAGCTCCATTTGCTTACATTGCATTATACTAGGTTCTAGTTAAACACAGAGTAATTACATTTCTATTTAAATTTATACACAAACATTAGTTACATTTATACATTCTAAGATTTTACAGAGGTGGAAGTTAATAAAGTGAAAGCCAACGTGCAATTTAGTGGATTGTACAGGAGGCAGTTATGTATACAAATTGTTTTGTCATTTCATTGAGAGGTTGAGAGTATTTTGTTTTAAGGAGAGTATTTGGAGAGTATTGTATGTTGAGCACAAAGTCAACCTAGAGATGAGCATGTGCAGGAACCAGGATTGGTTAAGATGTTGTTTAAGCAGTGGTTTAAAATGGATCTATATTATATCATCAAACGCTTAAAAAAGCAAATGATGAAAAATCAACCCCATGTAAGTGAAAGATTACAATCTCAAAAGCTCAGAACAGCAATTTCTTTTCCAAGGGAAAAAAAAATCGCTGTTCCACACAAAAAAAAAAAACAGAAAAAAAAAATTGAAAGAATACATAAAGTGGGGGGCTTCACCCCCCCCCCCCTCACTTAAATATACCAACTCCGAGATCGCATTACAGTGCTGAAAAACGGCAAAGTAACGGAAGTGGCCAAGCAAATTCTTTGCCTGGGAAAGAATTTGCTTAAAATCCGCTTCGCTATTTTGCCTTTTCGTTGTTTTAAGTTCGACCAAGACACGTCATCTAATAGGAACCCGTTTAAAACTATTGAGTTTGTCGGAGAGTTTTATTTTTGTGGAGATAATATTCCAAATTTTAGCAATGTATTGGGAGTATATCAAGTCTCCTGCAACATTATTTAACTTATTTGTAAGTTATAAGAATTTATTACTAATGTGGAGGTCCCTTGCTGGACAGTAGGGCAGTAATACGTTTTGTAGCGCAGGGCATTTTTCTGGATGATGAATGAGTTTGTGCTGTACTTAGTTGTGAATAAGTTAAGTAGTTGGGTAGTTCAAGCCAGTTTTATTGCCTTAAGCTATGACAACATTGGTCTTATGAGAGAGAGCGGTGACAAATTTACCTATGTTATTGTAACCTGAGGCAATTTATTTCTTTGATGACTGTTTACATTTTTTAGGATAGGAGTGGCGTATAAGAGTGTTGGCAATAAGAAGAAGGTGACTAGAGGTTTTCTTGCAGAATATGTAAGGAATCCATTGATCCTATAAAGGGGGATTAGTTTCTGCTGAGCAGATTTAATGATGTCCAGTATATTTGAGATTGTCATCTATTATAATGCCTAAAACTTAAAACCTGCCAACATCAACTGTTTCTAATGAAACATACTCGTGCCTGTTTGTCTTTTTCTCTCATTTTCTGTTACCAGCTTTGCTGTTTTAGTTTGCTTATTTTTTCCATCTTGCTCTTAGTATTACATATCTTAATTTATTTTACCACTTAGCACTGGTTTTCTTTTCATCAGGCAGCATACATTTATTATTGCATTTTCTTACTTTCTAAATACTGCTGGATTTACATCTATCCATGGCATAGTGAGTAAAAGAAAAACACAAATTATTAAGACATTCAGACTGCTTCTCCTTTGTAACCTGTTCTTGATTTCCGGCTGTGCTGTTCCAATCAATGGTGTAGGAGGTGGAGTAAGTAATTCTGGTGCCTGGTGCCATCCCTGATGATGAGCAAAAAAAAAAAAAAAAATTTTTAAAAATTAATAAGTTCCTCTACTCACTTGGACTTAAGAAGCAGGAAAAATAAATGTTGTTCTTTTTAAACTATAGCACAGCTTGCTACAAGTCTACATCTTTAAACTGTGGCAACTCCTTGCTACAAACATGAAGTTTAGCAAGAAACAGCAACCAAGGGACCAGTTCACCCAAAAGTTTATTATATACACATAAAGCACTTTTCGTTGGATTAGTAATCAGAACTTCTTCAGATAAAACAAGCATTCAGTCTCTGCTGTTTAAAACCATTTTTAACTAGTCGTGTGGTTAATATTAGCATATGCAATTGTTTTTCACCATTATAAAATTTACCCCTTAGGTTTCAAATAAAACCATAGTTAGCAGCAACTAATACATTAAAATAAAATAAATTACACTCTTTTACATGCTTGAAGAATTACATATATATATATATATATATATATATATATATATATATATATATATATATATATATCACCATCCAAAAAGTGTGTTCTTTGTATATAAATTGATATGTGTGCAATTACATTACACTGTGAAAAAACATTTTCTTGAACAATCCCTTTATCCACTTAAGCTCTTCAATTTTAGACAACATAAAATAGAGCAGGTTTCATTCAAACATGGATGTTGACAGGCATTAAGACGAAGTTGCCATAATAATTCAAGTTTCTCTAATAAAAGAGAACAAGGGCCAACTCTAATATCTGGAGTAATCTGGTCGATGGCGCTGAATTTGAAAGTATGAGTAGGGAACTGATCCAGATTTTGAACGTTACCAGTATGACTATAACAGAATCTTTAGTAGTATCAACCAACATGTGGATAAGTTAAAAACAATGAAAGTAAAGAAACTGCAGAGGGAGCGTACAGATTACAATAATGGGTTAGCGTATCCTAACCCACCTCATTCACAGAGTTGGAACCCGATTGGTGTTTCATATATACACCCTCCTAACCAAAGAAGAACTGCTAATGGTAACATATCGGAAGTGATGACACCAACACCAGCAACAAGTTACCAGAGCGATGTGCTGCACCAGAGGAGAAACGAATGAACACCAGCATTTAGAAACGTTATCGACCAAAATGTAAATAAGAATTTAAACAACATAGACCATAACCTAAATGGTCAACTGCAACAACCAAATCAACAGACTTTTCACAGTCCCAGAACCTCGAACCACAATCCGGTTGCCAGAACCAGCAACATGGGTACAGCACTCACCAAAAGTTTGATAAGAGACTTAGGGACACAGGTGGGCAGTGGTCTCACCTTCGATAACCACATCACCACAACAGTCAGGAAATCCTTCTATGTGGCACACCTCATCACTAAGGGCTTTTCATCCAGAAAAAAGGAGGTCATTGTCCCACTGTACTCATCCCTCATTAGACCCATTATAGAATACAATGCCCCGTTTGGTATGTACCTCTCAAGACATCTGCAACAACTGGAAAGGCCACATAAATACCTCACTAAAAAAATCGCAGGCCTAAAGCAGATGCCCTACACTGACCGCCTTAAAAAACTCCAGCTATACTCTGTCACATATCGTCTACTCAGAGGCGATCTTTGCTTAACATACAAGGCCATGTCAAACCCAGAGCTGTTGAACATGCTACACTTAAAGAAATCCCAATCCCTCACAGCCACACGCTCCAGGGATCTAAACCTTGTCATCACAATAAACAAAACATGCTGGAGGGATAGGTTCCTGACCCAGAGACTCCCCAGACTCTGGAATAGATTGCCCATACATGTCAAGCAGAGTGTCTCTTGGGTCCTCTTCAAAAGGTACCTTGATGACTGGATGGGAGAAAGGAAATTCACCCCGGGGATCATGTCAGCCGCCCTGCTAGACAGGGGTCCAGGGAAGTAAACAGTGTGGGAAGAAATAGCCAGGGAATTGTTATGGCTAGGCTTGTATAGGCCCTAGGGCTGATAGCCTAGTACCAACCTTTGAACCTATGAACCTATGGAACAAAGAAACGGAAGAGGTAACTTCCTTTTCAAGTGACGAGTTGTTAACAAGAGACACTAACTGTTTAATAATTACAAACAAGAACTGTGACTTTAAAGTATATAATTAGTCATCGTACAATATTTAACCTGATCTTATGGAGCTGTTGGCTAAGGATTTGACTTTTGTCTCTACACATCCTTCTGATTTAGCTAGGACTTTGCTGGACTTTAAACCTTCTATTAGGAAACTGACTTTATCTGCTCTTTTAGGTAACAATGAAACTTATGATACAAAGTTTAGGATTCCAAGTACATACAATCCCCCAACACACCCCACTATTGCACTTTTTGGCCGCATTTGTGAATTAGACATTACGTCTTTAATGAGAGAGACTAACAGGAAGGTGGGAAACAATAACAGCAATGTGACTAGATCAGAATGGGAAGCACCGAATGAATTACGTAGACTACTAGTGAGAATGATGAAGCCTGACAAGGGGAGTGGGCTGGTCCTGATGGACTTAGATGAGTATTTAAAGAAAATGAAGCAGCTGTTAGAGGATGATACGTACACTACGATAAAGTGAGTATTAACAAACTTAGTGTGGCGTATGGATGTGTTAAGTCCTATATTAATGATATGTTCATTGAGGCCACTATAGACGTTAACATTTCTAACTTCCTCACTACATTATCTCCTAGAACACCTATTTTATTTGGTATTCCTAAAGTTCACAAGAGTGTAGCCAACCCACCCATGAGGGCATTAGTTAATGCAAGGCATTCTATTACATAGTCAAGTGCCAAAGTCGTTAACACCATATTGAAGAAATACATTAGCCAATAGTCCCAAATTTGTCGAGATTCATGGTCATTTTTGGCTGGGATTAGAATGTAATGGAGAGTACAACATCTCGACAGTAGACTTAAGGGACTTATATACCTCCATCCTTCATTTAGAGGGGATTGAATGGGTTTCACACATGATGAGATTGAAGAGTGCCCCACAAACAGAGATCAGTGTCATTGAAGAATTACTTGACATCATTTTAACAAACAACTTTATCACCTTTGATAATGAGATTTACATTACAAAAACTTGGGGTAGCAATGGGCTCGCCATATGGTGGGAGCTTTGCCAACTTAGTTATGGCATATTGGGAATTGGAATTCATCATGAACAAGAGTGACATTAAAGAACAAATATACTTTTATACACGTTTCCTTGATTATATCTTTATTATCCTAAAAGGGGACAATAGAATGGCTTTACAACTAGTTCAGTATTTTAACAACACAACTTGCTTTTTACAATTTACCTTTAACTACTACCAGGAAAGTATGGCATATTTAGATATAGAATTGAGGAAAGACAGACTCCACAACAGCTACTTAGCTAAGATATTTAGGAACAATACCTATTTAAGCGCATTCTTGCATTACACCAGCTCACACCCATACCATCAGAAAAGGTCAGTCAGTTATTAAGGGCCAACTTGTTAGAGCACCAAGGATGGTAAGAGTAGAAGAAGAATTTACAGAAGAATGTGAAACATTGAGAGGAATGTTTTTGAGGAAGGGGTACCCTGATTTATTAATCCAACAGTTGGTCAAGAAAGTACAAGTTAAAAGAAATAGAGGTTTTTATAAACCAATTCTGAATAGACAGAGTACACAAATAAGTATTGAGGTAAGGACGAACCAAGATGGTGACAGAATATGTGATGTGAGTTACACTATCACCAACAATAATGGTAGATTTTTATTAAGTTTTATGACATCTTACAGTATGAACACAGCAGATGTAAAAAAAGTTCTTCTTCTTCTTTCGGCTTTTCCCAGTTAGGGGTCACCACAGTGGATCACCTGTCCGCTCATGATTGGCAGCGGAGTTTTACAGTGTCGAGTTGCCAGCCCAACCTTCCATGGAAGGCACACGCACACACACACACTCATGCCTAAGGCCAATTTAGAGTGTTCAATCCACCTAATGTGGGAGGAAACTGGAGCACCCGGAGGAAACCCACACGACCACAGGGAGAACATACAGACTCCACACAGAAGGCACCCCAGCCAAGACTAGGAGAATACCCTCAGTTATTTGTAGAAGAGGACATAATATGAAAAACCTGTTAGAAAACTGCACCCCCAGTACAGTGAGGCATCCAGGAATGTACAAATGTGAGATTTGCAGTTTTTGTAAATATATGGACACGGGTCAAACATCCAACATTAGGAACATAATATACCATACAGTAAAGAAATGTAACTGTAATTCTAAAATTATTGTTTATTTAGCCCAATCCCTGGGATTCAGTAAACTTCCCTGCAGGAATAGCTTATTCCTGCACGGAAATTACCATTTAAGAGCAGCATGGCAGCGTGCCATGCATAGTTATGAAGGTGCGCTGCCTCTGCTCCTAAATGGACACGGAGCATGGAGAAGAGCAGAGGGTCTGTCTGAGAGCAGAGCTTTCGCAATATACACACCCCTGCACTTAAGAATTGCCCTTAGGCAATCAAAATGAGCGAGAATGCTTATAGTACAACTCAGACCTCTCAACTGTCCCTGATTTTCAGGGATGTCCCTGATGTTGACTCAAAGTACAGCTTTGTCCCTCTGAATCCCTGTTAACACTGGTGCATGTTGAGCAAAAAGGTGGTGAATTATACATAATAAATAAATATGACAATAATGAAGAGCTGAGTAGTTATTTCATGTCAAGAAATGTGTATTAATTCTCATTTTGATTCTCTAATTCTGGTAAAATGTCTCAAGTTAATAGAACTAATATTTGAAAAGTGTCCCTGATCGTCCCCGATTTATTCTGGAGTTGTCCCAGATTCTATTAAGATCTGCCCCTGATTGGTAGATAGCTATGGCAATAATCACAACAAACAAGCTAGGATTTCTGTCAAATGTGCAGATGCATGTAGAAATCCACAGCAATAAGTGAAACCCATCCCTTCTTAGAGAAAATAACACTAGAAATATTTGTTTTATCAAACCAATTAAATTTAACCATAGCTGCATGGGTTTGCCCATTGCTTTGCTATGCATACTCTAGCTTAAATGGCACAAGAAGGTAAATAGCAAGATACATTCAGTCAAAGTGGTACTGCAATAGTGTAGTGGTTAGAGCATTCGCTTTCTGAGCAATTATTCCCTGTTTGATCCTCACTGTAATAAATTCCTGTGAAAGCAATTCATGAACTTTTTTTGCTGTGTAGCCTACTATATAACATATATTTATGAACTGGAGTACTGCATTAAGTGCAGATGTGAGGTGTCATTGTAATAATGTGCAAAAATCCACAGATAAACACAAGTGCCTCATACTGTATCTGTACACATGAATCAGGGATACTAAACAAAGTTATAATGTGTAATGAATGATAAATCAATGCCATACAGCAAATAGTGTAAAAATGTATAAAGTGTCCAAATCTATAACTTTCCCAAGACCCACGGTTCTTTTCTTTCTAAATTAGTGTGGGGGTAAGTGGGAGTAAGCACTTATGAGCAATAGTAATCGGGTTTAATCTGGGGGCAAGCAATGCCTACACAGGATAAGCAATTTAGAAGCTGAGTGTAAGAATATTTAACAGGAAGTTAGCATTGCTTACAGTTATGCAAACCCAAGCAAACCCAATTACAACTGCTTAAAAGTGCCTTAATCACTCTGTATCCAACAGTCCTTGTTCTGCCCAGCAACAAAACAAACAGCCCTTGCAGATCTTGAACCGAGGACCCTGTACACTATAGACATAGCAGTTCACCACGAAGCCATCACAACTGTATGTAAAGCTGAGGTATACCCAAACAGATCTTCACTATAGCAAAATCCCAATTTACATGTGAAAGGATCTTATAAACAATTTGTTTGTTGTATAACCTACTAAATAACATATATTTGTGAACTGGAGTACTGCATTAAGTACAGATGTGAGATGTCATTGTAATAAAGTGGTGAAATCCCCCGATAAACACAAGTACCCCATACAGTGTATGTACAAATGAATCAGGGATACTAAACAAATATATAACATGTAATGAATGATAAATCAATGCCAAACAGTAAATAGTGTGCAAATTTAAAAATAAGCAACGCTAAGCATTGCACACCTCTGCTTACCAGGTGTAAGCAATGCGTAGCCCAGCTAAATAGATTTGCCCATTGGTATGCCCCTTTAAGCAATGCCAACATTAGGTAAGCAGGTTTGCCCATAGCGTAGCATTTTCAAAATGGTCCAATCATGGCAAAGTGTGGGAAATTGACCCTATTTAAACCCCACAGGTGGGAATACATCTCATAACTGGTTGCAGCTTCCTCCTGTAGGCACAATGGCCAGTGTTGGGGAAGGATTGTGCTTCCGAGTACAGCACTGGGGCATCCAGGAGTCTATGGTCATGGCAGGACTCCTGGTAAAAGACTATGAAGAGAGACTGCTGCAGGGCCAGTACTAGGGATCCCAATATAAAGCAGAAGCCTGGGACCGTCTCACCCATGACCTCACCAGTGCCACTGGCATCCCTCAAACTGGTGAGCAGGTCGGGCATCACTATGCCAACCTGAAATGGAGGAAGAGGGGGCTCTTGGATCAGTGGATTCGAGAAGCTAGGCAGGGTGATGTCCCAGCAGTTTGTAAGTACTCATTCTAACTGTTTAATAATTGCCTAGTTCATGTATATTATGGATAGGTATGGCTAAATATTCCTCTTATGTCTCTGACAGCTGCAGTTGAGCAGGCTGTGAATCAGGAATCCCATGTGTGTAGGCTGCAAAGGCTGTGTCACGAGGCAGGTTAGTAATAATCTTGCATGTACTGTCATAAGAAATAAATCTAAAAGTAGTAAAAAGTTAATTGCCAGTATAAAACCTGTATTCTGTATGGGATGCACTGAATAAACTAGACAATATGGCAGGAAGAGTCTCATATAGGTTGTATGTAAATAAAAGGGTAACAACCTGGCAATAAAGGTTTAACTCCTGGACTGCTTGTGTTTACTCTGGTATCATATGGTAATGTAGTGTTGCATTCTCTTACTAGTACTGTTGTATTAAGCACTGTTACCCACACTGTGCTACATAAATAAAATGTAGGAATGTCTGTATACGACTGTTGTAATCACAAGGTCATATTGTACAACTGAGACTTAGACAGAAAACAGTGAAAAATACACAACAAAATTCAAATAGCACACACAACTGTGACATAAACTGTTGCATTTTTAGCACACACAGCCATAGTTTGAATCCTGGGAGTGGTAGTAAGTTGTATCCATAATCATACCCCTCAACTTTACAGATTTTGTCAGAAAGTTCAGATAATTGGCTTAATTTTTCTGCCTGTCCCCCTGCCCCCTGGCAAATCAATGGGACGATCCTAGAAGTTTAGGCAGCAAATAATGACATACAACTGATTGTCAAACATTATAACTGTCAGAAATATATCTATAAGAACAAACCTGTCACTCTAGCAACTCACCAAAATGTTATGAGAGTAATATGCAAATGATGTCCCATCTCTATCCCCATGTTGTGAACGATGACCAGAGTGTGTACAGTAAATAATAAAGTGGAATCTGGTAATATGTGTGACAACATTCAGGTAGTGTTAACAAACATTCCCTCCACAGGTCTGTCAGATAAGAAAACTGTGCCTGGAAATAAAAAATGTACATCCTGGACTGGTACTGTTTAGTCTGGTATTGTATGGCAGTGTTAGAGTTGCAGTTTCTCTGAATAATAAGGTATTACTCATCACTGTCATCCACACAGTGCTACATAATAAAACTGTCTAGGAATCCTTGTATAAGGCTGTTGTAATTACAAGGTCAGACTGTAAAACCACAGGAGACTTATAGATAGAAATCAGTGAAGAGATACACAGCAATATCTAAATAGCACATTCAGCTGTGATGTACACTATTTTATTTTTTGCAGACACAGCCATGGTTCGAATCCTGGGAGTGGTAGTAAGCTGCATGCAGAATCATACCCCTCAACTGTACAGATTTGTTCAAAATGTCACATAATTAGCCCATATCCATTGCCTGTTACCCTGTCACCCTGGCAAATCAGTGTGATGATCTCTGAAATTTAGGCAGCTTTTAATGACATATAACTGACTGTCAGACCTGTAAATATTCAGAAAATGTATATGAAAACAAACCTGTCAATGTAGCAATTCACCAAAAGTTTATGAGGGCAATTGTCAAAATATGTCCCAGTTCCACCTGCATGTTGTCAAGCCTTGACCAGAGTGTGTGCAATAAGAGATTGAGAGGTATGTGCATAACATCAACCTGGAATCTGGGAATAGGTGTAGAAACAGTCAGGTAGTGTTAACAAACAATACCTCCACAGGTATACCAGGTAAGAGGTGTATACTGCAGGTAAAACACAGTTCACGTATATAGTTGTCTACAAACATACCGCTGTCTAAACTAAGGCCATAGGGTAGTGTAATAATACATGTAAGGTACAGATTACAGCAGTGACTAAGAAAGTAGTGAGAACTACTGGGATATACAAGTTGTTAACTGACATCTCTCTCTCCCACCCACTATATCTGCAACAATTATCTAAATACACAACTCAATGGGTATGTGTACAATTAAATCTACTGTTGGGACATATGTCCTATTGTTTGATAAATATTGAAATGTGTTTCTATGCATGTGCCATGTTGAAATACTCCCACATTAGTGGCATGCTGCCATCAATGTAATCTGTATGCTGTTGTAATGACCACTGGGGTTCCATATATACATGTGTTCTGTTTGCTATGCAACTGTTCCATATCTGGTGTTTTGGGTTAATGGGAATATCTATGCATGCTGTTATACCTAATCCTGGAATGTGTTGACTATTACTAACCCACATATGTTTTAAAATTTCAACACTGTAGCATGTTTGGGAAGGCAGGTCCCAGCAGACCCACCTCTGCCACCTCATCTGGCCGTGGCACCAGGCACCAGCACATCTAGGCCCCACCCCAGGACCTCCTCGTCCACTGGTCCTGCACCACCTTCAGGTGGAACTGCCTCAGGGGATGAGGCTCGCCCCCGGGAGCGGGCGCGGACAGGAAACTGTCACCCGTCATCAGGTCTGGGGTCTAGTGGGTAGCGAGCTCCGCAGGGAGTTTGTAGATCAGCTGCACCAACTTCAGGTCCATGTGAAACATTTAGAGGGACAGCCTGCCCCTCCTACCCAGCCCCCAGCACAGCCACCTTTGGGGCCGTGAAGGTGCAATGGTGACTGCCCATGGGTGAGGACCTCAGCCCCACTGTTTCCATTTGGGGGCTTATGAGCTTCTGACTTCCAAACACCCCTCCCCATCCAAGGTGTTTACCCCCCAATGTGTCATATACCACCCCTGTATGCTGTCTTGTGTGTCTTGTCTGTCATCCTATCCAACCTACCTCCCCAAATATACCTACTATCCTTCCCCAACATCCCACTCTCACCTTAAAAAAAAAAAAGGGCAATCTGTTCCCAAAAAAAAAAAAATCTCGCCCCATACATAGCTGTCCATTTCACACACGTGTCCACTGGACACATGTAATCTGGTCTAACTGGCTTTACAATATATTATTGTTGCCCTCACCCCTCTCTCAGGGGGTTGAGTGTCCAAATCTACCTCCAAATCAGTATATATGCACAGCTGCTGCTATAGAAGAAATGGGAAGCTATGGACCTTCCGTACACCCATCCTGAGCATCCCAAGCTATTTTCTCTGCTGTCTTTCCCTCTTTGTTCCCCTTTTACACCACTGTCCTATCACCCCTTTTTCTTTTCTTTTAAAGAAATTAGTGTGGGGATAAGTGGGAGTAAGCACTTTTAAGCAGCAGTAAGCGGGTTTATTCCAGTTTGCGTGGGGATAAGCAATACCTACACAGGATAAGCAATTTAGAGGCTGAGTGTAAGAATATTTAAGAAGAGACCAGATGGCTTAGTGGTTAAGGTCTTTGCCTCCAATGCACAAGGTACAAGGTTCGATCCTGACCTCGTACTAATGCCTGTTTGGAGTTTGCATGTTCTCTCTGCATCTCCGTGGAGTTTCTCCCATGTTCGAAAAACATGCTGAGTGTTTCCATCTCAAACTCACCAATGAATGGAGCTGTGGGCAGCAGCACAGACTCTACATGGTGCCCAATGGGGGGAAGAGTTGTAAAAAGACCAACCGCTTTGGGCATCTATTGTGGTGTGCAGTATCCTCAAGATAGGAGAACACGGATCACAAACTGTGCGCCATGGCAGGGCTAGCCACTCGACGGTGTAAAATATGGCTCTAGGTGATTCGGTCATGTTGACTGTCACCAAAAAATCGGCATGGGTAGTTACCGGTGATAAGTGGGTTGAGGACCCGGCCTACTCTCTGACCCATGCCAGGGACCCATGCTAATGGTGGGAGGGGTATATGTGCCCCTATTGGCCAGTGTGTGCCTGCCATAAAAAGCCCAGCAGCCCTGGGTCAATAGGCTACTTGCTGGCCGGTGTCTAGTTGCCCAGCCTGGGTTACCTGGGATAGCTCTGTTGAGTGAAAGCTGGACATAAAACCAACCTGCCAAACATGAACTGAGAATTGCTACGCTTAATGTAGGTTCACTGACAGGACGCAGCTTAGAAGTGGATGACATGATAATATGGAGGAGGCTGGACATCCTATGTATCCAAGAGACGAGATGGAAGGGCAGTGCAACAAAGCCACTTGGCTTGGGATCCAGACTCTACTACTCAGGTGGTGGACAGGCTAGAAAAGGTGTAGGAATTGTGGTGAGACAGAGGCTTCAGAAGTCAGTGAGGGATATCATCAGAATTAATGACAGACTCATGGCAATCAGACTCCAGTGTAATGATAGGACAGTATTCATAATCTCAGCCTATGCCCCACAGCAGGGTTGTGATAGTGAGGAAAAGAGTGCATTCAGACAGCAGTTGCAGGACCTACTAGATAAAGCAGGACAACATGAATTGGTGTTGATAATGGATGACTTAAATGCACATATCGGGAGTCCACATGGGTGGAGCAATAGGAATAAAGAAGGAGAAGCCATTCTAGACTTCTGTCTGGCAAATGGCTTGATAGTAGCCAACACATGGTTCAGAAAGAGAGACAGTCACAAGATCACATACAAGAGTAGCCAACATGCAACTCAGGTAGACTTCCTCCTAGTAAGAAAAAGGCACTGGGGTAGAATCCATAATTGCAAAGTCATCCCCAGTGAAACAGTTGGTTCACAGCATAAACCAGTAGTTGCCAAAATCAGCTGCAAGCAGTGGTCAGAGAAGGCTCTAAGGTCAACAGAGACCAGGCTGAAGACCTGGAAGTTGACTGGAGAGAAAGTACAGCAGTTCAAGGAATTACTCAGGGCTCTAGCACCCCAAGAAGAGGAGGAAATAGGTGGAGTTGAAGAAGAGTGGCAGTGCCTAAAAACAGCATGTGTTAGGACTACAGAAAAGATATGTGGCCGAGCTTTCACTCAGGACCCTACACAACATAGCCACAAGAAGTTAACAGCAATCCATCTCACCTGTACAATGTCAGGATGGTATCAATAAAATATCATGCAGAACAGTCTGTGTACCATAGGAAATGTACAATGTGGAAGCAGTAAACATTCCAATGATACATATACACATACACATATATTATTTATTTATTTATATTTGTTGACCGGGAGTGTCCAACTGGACGTAGGTCCATTTTCAGCGGAGGCCTGGGGAGAAAAGATCCACAGTTAAAATAAACAGACAGTAGTTAATTTGGATTACATAGCGATTAACAATTTACATAGCAATTACTTACAACATATTTACAGATGAAGAACATAGTACATCAGTAGACAACTAGAATCTTTATCTGTGAAGTGCATAACAGACATTAACAAATGTTACAATAAGAAGTTCCTGCTGTATAATAAGTACTAGGCTTATGAGCATCTGAGCTTGCTATAATCAAGGTAGTTAGTGGAGTGGAAAGAAAGGTAGTGGTTGGATGGGGTGGGTGATATAAGAGTGGGAGTTGCAAGGGAAAGCCAGCATGTTTTTAGGTGCGCTTTTAGTAAAGTTTTGAAGTAGGTGCATGATGGTATGGCGGTAATTGTGGGTGGGAGGGAGTTCCATAATTTGGCTATGGCGCAAGAGAATAGTGCTTCGCCAGCAGAGTTATTGGCTTTAGTGATCTGCAAGTGATTTTTGTTGCTGGATCTTAGTGGTCTGGTGGTGCGATAGGGTTGGAATAGATTCTGGAGGGATGGGACATTTAGTGGATGGTTTACTAGTTTGTGGGCGAGTGAGAGTTGATACCATTGAAGGAGGTGAGGGAGTTCAAGCCAGCCCAGTTCAGCAACTGAGAGACAGTGGTGACTACGGTAGGATGCCCCAGTGGCGAATTTGGCGATTTTGTTGTAGCAGGTCTCTAACTTGTTTAGATCGCATTGCCTTAGGTTGGTATATATTGGAGAAGCATAAAGTAGGGTGGAGATAAGGTGGAAATTTGCTATTGAAATCTTTGCTGCTTTGCTGAGAAGTTGCTTATTTCTGTATAATGCTCCTAGTTTTTTGTGGACTTTTTTATGGTCATGGATATGTGAATGTCAAATTTTAGTTTATTGTCTATTTCCACTCCTAGTAATTTGGTGTGCTCAATTGGGTATATAGTGGTGTTGTCTTTGGCTGTGATGTTAAAGTGAGAGTTGTTTTAATTATGTTTGGTGGGTTGGAAGATGAGTAGTTTAGTTTTGTTTGGGTTGAGTATTAATTGGGCATCGGATAACCAAGTTTCAACAGAGGAAAAGGCTTCCTGTGTGACTTTTTGCAGTTTGGGTAGGGACTGGGCTGAGCAGATGATGGCTGTGTCATCTGCATATTGTATGAGTGTGCCATGTTTGGTGGCAGAGGCTAGATTATTGGTGAAAACAGAGAAGAGTAGGGGTCCAAGGATGGATCCTTGGGGAACCCCTATGGGGACAGGTAGTTGGGGAGGTATGTCATTCTGCCATACAATGGATTGTTGGCGGTCAGACAGGTAACTCTGAAATCAGTTGGTGACTGATTCTGAGAAGGATAGGTTATTGAGGACAGAGATAAGTTGTTTGTGTGGGACCATGTCAAATGCTTTAGATAGGTCTAGGAAAGTAGCAAAGGAGAGATAGCCATTGTTTTTATGCTGAAGGATAGTGTTAGTAAAGGAGAGTAAGGCAGTGGTGGTGCTATGGTTTTGCTGGAAACCATGCTGAGTATTGGAAAGGGGGTTGTTAGTAAGGAGATAGTCTGAGACCTGAGAGTGTGTGCGTCTCTCTAGTATTTTGGAGAGTGGAGAGAGAATAGCTATGGGGTGGTAATTGTTTAGTTCTGTGGAGGGTACGCCTATGTGGAGGGGAATTATATGTGATAATTTCCATGGTGTGGGAACATAACTTTCTGACAGAGATCGGTTAATCAAGATGGATACTGGGTAGGCCAGAGCATCAGCTGCGATTTGTAGGTATTCACTGGGGAGGTTGTCTGCTGCTAATTTGGTGCAATATATGCAGATACATATATATATATATATATATATATATATATATATATATATATATATAGATATATATATATATATATATATATATATATATATATAGATATATATATATATATATAGATATATATATAGATATATAGATATATAGATATATATGTATATATGGATACACTAGACAATCTCAATGTACTGAAATCCTGAATTTCAGTATGTCGAGACCGAATAGTGTAAAGTGCAGTTACTCAAAACTAAACTATGCCGAATGTGGAAGTGTCGAATCCACCGCTATCTTGGTGTTGCATTCATTATGTGTGGTGTGGTTTGTGGATTTATCTGGGGTTGCAGGTAAGTGTCGTGTTTGAGGATACTGGGTAGGGATTTTAGTTTGTGTGAGTGTATGTGGTGGTGTTTTTTGTGTGTTTGTATGTTTAGTGCGACCTCAGAATTAGAATATATAAGTAGAGGGGGTGTGGGGAGTGCACGGGGGCTTTCCCCCCTGCTTATAGGTAGGTTAGGTGTGTTTCTGTGTGTTATTATGTTTGCTTAGTTTGGTAGGTGTATGTGTGTGTGATTATGTCTTGGTGTGTGTGTGTGTGTTTGTGTGTGTGTGTGTGTGTGTGTGTGTGTGTGTGTGTGTGTGTGTGTGTGTGTGTGTGTGTGTGTGTGTGTGTGTGTGTGTGTGTGTGTGAATGGTCGCGGTTGTGGTATTCATGATTGTGGGCTTTCCTGTTTTTGGGTTGTCGAATATTCAGTCTCAAAATACTGAAATTCGACATTTAAGTACTTCAAGATTATATAGTGAATCCGTACATACACATACACACACACATACATATATTACTACGTATAGATATGTATAGGAAGATACATATTTAGAGGGTGCACAGCATATTGAACAGCCAATATTCCTACAGTTGCCACCTTTTAAAATGGACAGTGCTTGATTCTCTCATACAAAAGACAATTATTGCATGAAACATATACCCACAGGGAAGTCAAAGGATATGACACCACACACAGGTTTGCATACATAAGAAATGTTTATTTGTGTACTAG
>NC_056732.1:1638964256-1639009256 GCF_019279795.1 Protopterus annectens
CCACTCATACCACTCTCTCTCTTTGCTCCAACATGCTCTCCTCAAGCTACCACACCCTCCAGTCCCCCAGCCTCCTCTTTCTGTTCCTACTTCCCTTATACTATGCTACCCCATATTCCACCTATGCTTGTCCAATACTACCTACAAAGACAACTACCATACAAACCCACCTTCTCCCTCTCTCTTACTCCCATTTCCACTCTATCTCCTCTTCCCTCATTCAACCCAACCCTCTGCACCTGTTCCACCCTAAACTATTCTCCTCTAAAGTCAAGACACTGACACCTACTCCAGTCTACAATCTACCAAAATTCATGCCTGGCAGACCAGTATGGCTAAAGGATATCTCGTTTAACAACCTAGTCCAAGCTGGTGATATCCATCCTAACCCTGATCCTACATCCTTTATTAACAACACTCCTCCCTTACCCTCTTCTTCCTATCTCAACACCCTAAAGATTTTTACAATTAATGCATAAAATCTAAACAACAAAGTACACCAATTTCAAGCTTGGTTAAGCCATAACCAACCAGATATTTTAACCATCTCCGAAACCTTGCTCAAGCCCTTTATTTCTGACTCTAAGTTTCTGCCCTCAGGATTTCATTGTCTCAGAAATGACCTACTAAATAAAAAGGTGGAGGCACTGCCCTAGTCTACTCCAACCTTCTTACCTTAATTCCCCTCCAAATTCCAATTCCTCAATTCCAGAACACTGAACTAACTACTGGAATTCTAAAATTAAATAAACATAAAAATATCTGCATCATTGCTCTATTTATCTCAACTGGTTACAATATCTCTACACTCAAAAATATTCTCCTTAATTTTGAAATTTATACCCTTGGTGATGTGAATATTGACTGGAATAAAATCAAATGCCCCTCTCCCTCCCTATCCCTTAACCTCTATAATTTCACTCAAATAATCCTCTCCATCACTTGACCTAACAAAATAAACCCTTCCGGATCCACTATAGATTGGATCCTAGTCTCAGATCCAAATAAAATAACCAATTCTGGCACAATTCCTGATATCTTTACCGACCACCTCCCAGCCTTCATGCATCGCTCAACTAGTTCCTTCACATACCAGCATCAATACATTCAAACTCGTAACCTCAGTAGCTTCAACCCAACTACTTTCTCAAATACTTTCAAACAAATGAACTGGAAAATTCTAAACTTCGTTCTTCTTGACAAGGCTATAGAATACTTCAACTCTGTTTTCCTTGATACTTTAAACTCACTAGCCTCACTAAGAAACAAAAGGATACAAACTAAAACTGCTCCTTGGCTATCCAAAGAGACAAAACAGATTATGCACCACAGAGACAAACTATGGAAGCTCTACCAAAACAATAAACTGGCCAATACCTTACTCCAATATAAACAGCTCCGCAGCCATGCAAAATGACTAATCATCAAAGACAAAAAATCCTACTATACCAAACTTCAGTCCAGTAACAATAAAAACCCTAAAAACTTCTGGAACTCAATAAACTCATTCCTCAGTCCAGGCACCAAGAATAATCCCTGTCCATTCCCAAGTAAATCTGACCTCAAACTAGGCTCTGAATTTAACTCATTTTTCATAGAAACTATTACTACCCTCACCAATGCATTTCCTAATAATAACCCAACTGCTCTACACTCTCCCCCTTCTAACTCACCTCATCTGTTTGAACTCAAACCCATCTCCACTAACTTTATAAAAA
Source organism: Protopterus annectens (assembly GCF_019279795.1). Lineage (NCBI taxonomy): Eukaryota > Metazoa > Chordata > Ceratodontiformes > Protopteridae > Protopterus > Protopterus annectens. The sequence goes on from NC_056732.1 coordinate 1,638,965,975, forward strand.
AAGTTTAATCCTTGCTCTAACACTCCTCATAATATTCCCTCTTCCTTCCTAAAATGTGCTGCTTATGGCATTGCTCTCCCAATCTTCATCATTATTAACTGAACCATAGAAGAATCATACATCCCCAAACTCTGGCACTCAGCTTATAGTCTTCCTCTTCATAAAGGAGGCAAAAATACCAGCATCTCAAACTTTTGCCCCATTGCTTTGCTCTCACCAATCTCCAAAATCCTAGAAAAATGCATCCACCTCCAACGTATGCCTTTCCTGACCCAAAACAATCTTCTCACTCCCACCCAGCATGGCTTCTGCCCAGGCCATAGCACAATAACTGCTCTACTCTCTTTCCTAGAAACTGTCAATCAAGCCCGAGATTCAGGACACTTAGTTTCTAATGTTTTGCTCGATCTTTCTAAATCCTTTGATACTGTTTCCCACAAGCACCTTCTCTGTCATCTCTCAAACCTTAATCTCTCACATAATGCTTTATCCTGGTTCTCTAGCTATCTATCAGACAGACCACAGTCAGTCAAATGGAAGAACTCCATCTTTTCCTTCCTACCTACCCCAACTGGCATACCACAGGGATCCATCCTTGGGCCAATGCTTTTTAACATCTTTATCAATAACTTTCATACTGCTATTCCTGATGCTAAAATCATTCAATACGGAGACGATTCAACCTTAGTCTGCTCTGCCTCAAACCTCTCTGAATTGCTGACTAAAACCCAAACTGCTTTCTCAACAACTGAAAACTGGATGCGCCAAAACCACCTCTCTCTCAGTGCAAATAAATCAAAGATTCTACTATTCCCTCCCACAAAGACCCTCTCATACGATAAAAACAACTTCAAAGTCTATAGTCAAACCAACTCACCTATAGAAATGGTCCCCTCTGCCAAACTACTTGGCATTACTGTTGATGAACACCTCAAGTTTGATATTCATATTCAACAAAATATGAAGAAAACCCACCAAATGCTAGGTATGTTGTATAGGAATAATCGTTTTCTCCAACTCTACCAGGCAAACCCTGGTCTCGACTTATCTTCTTCCTTCCTTATTATACGGAGCCCCTCTCCTAACCAACCTGTCCTCCTCTATCACCTCTAAACTAGAAAACTGCTACAACAAAATCTCTAAATTTGCCTCTAAATCTAAAAATACCACGCATCACTGCCTAACCCTACAATCCCTGAATTGGCTTGAACTCCCAAACTACCTAGACTATCTCCAACTCACTACTGCACATAGACTCATATTTCACCCAACAAAATGTCCCATCTAACTAACATCCCTTCCCCTTATACACCCAACAGAGCTCTCAGATCTGGAGCTCAGAACTTAATTACTATCCATAAACCTAAATGTCATGCTGGCCAACTTCTCCAATGTTTCTCACTAGGCAAAAAATGGAATTCCCTTCCCTCCACGCTAAGAACCATACCAAACTCAGAAAACTTCAAAACACAACTATTCAAACACCTGTCCACTAAATGGAAATGTACCTGCCTTCACCCAATGTAATTCAAGGGGGTTTTCTCTCTGGTTCCCAAGCTCTACAACTCTCATATTTATCTTCCTATGAGCATATCTAAGCTCTCAACAATTTCTATAGCTTCGCTCTAAGCTCTCAACAACTCCTACAGCTACCCTCACACAGCCCAAGCTTGTAAATAGTATTCTACTTTTGATGTGTGTATGTAAAGTGTATTTACGTTTTCTTAAAAGGTTTGTATGTAAACTGTTTCCACACCAAACACATATCTGTTTTCCTCAAATGAAACTGTTTGATCCCTACCTTCAAGCTTTATGAATTGAACTATGCATGATATTGAATGTGTTTATGTGTAACTGTTCTACATAATGTTATCTTTAATATCAACTATCAGTTGTATCTAAATTGTATAATGCATCTTGGAGCTTTTCTCCCCGTGCCTCCACTGAAAATGGGTCAATTCATCCCAGTGGACTTCCCCAGTAATCAAACTGCAAATAAAATAAATAAATAATACTGGAGTAGATAAGCTGACACAGTTTATGTATTCACACACTCTTGTCTGTCCTGATACACATTAACTGGAGGAGCAGAGGTCATAACCCATATACTTCCCACTAGTTAGTGACACACATCTGTACAGCATCACACTGCTTTGTCAGAAATACACAACAGTTATGGTGGCTCGGCAACAGTACATCTGACAAATATCTGGACATAACATCACACTAGGTAAATAGGCCGAGCTGCTAGGCATGTCACAAAGCACTGTGCAAACTACAGGCAGACTGCCACAACACTGGCCTACATTTCTTATGGGGGAATGCACATGTACCTGCAAATATAGAAGGCTTTACAGGCATGTAACAGCACGAAGTAACAGACACCTGTGTAAAAGCGCATACCCACAACCAATCTGAACACAGCCACAGTCACATATGGTAGGCATGCTTAATATTACAGTATATGGACTATGAGATCAAATCCATCCTCATATGTGCCACTCACTCTGGCTAACGAAGTTCGCAGATGACTGCAAACTAGGAACCATAGTCGAGTCCCCAAATGATGTGGAAATCCAATGGAAGGGCCTCGCTGAGACAGATGCCTGGTGTCAGAGCCATGGCCTCAAGCTCAATGCCAAAAAGTGCATTGTCATCCCCTTTGGCAAAAACTCTGTACCCATGAACTACTAGATAGATATTAGTCTACTTAACACCGAATGTGTGATAAGAAACCTTGGGACCCAGGTGGACAGTAGTCTGTCCTTTGATAGTCACATCGCAACAGTAGTCAGGAAGTCCTTCTACGTGGCACACCTCATCATAAAAGGGTTTTCATCCAGGAAAAAAGACGTCATTGATCCCCTCTACTCGACACTCATTAGACCTATTATAGAGTACAACACCCCTTTTGGAATGTACCTCACAAGACATCTGCAGCAGCTGGAAAGGCCACAGAAGTACCTCACAAAGAGGATTAATGGCCTCAAACAGATGCCCTACACTGACCATCTCAAAAAACTCCAGCTTTACTCCATAGCATATCGCCTACTCCGAGGTGATCTCTGCCTAACATATAAAGCTATGTCAATCCCAGAGCCGTTGGACATGCTATACCTAAAGAAATCCCAATCCCTCCGAGCTACATGGTCTAAGGACTTAAACCTTGTCACCACAATAAACAGGACATGCTGGAGGGATAGATTCCTGTCCCAGAGACTTCCCATACTCTGAAACAGGCTACCCATCTATGTCAAGAAAAGTTCTTTATTAGCACTCTTCAAGAAAATCTTGATGAGTGGATGGGAAATAGGAAATACACCCCGGGGATCACTTCTGTGTCTCTGCTCGACAGTGGCACAGAAAAATAACTTTCTTGGGTGCCGTAAGCCAGGGAACCTTGTTGGCTTGGCTTACGTAGGCCCTAGGGCCCATAGCCTAGTGCCTACCTATGAACCTATGAAACTATGAGCCCTACATATACTGGGCCAATACACAGTGTATTCTGATGCCTGACTGTGGTATGGGACATGTGTCGGTTTGGAAGTACAAACATGTACATCGATAGGATACCATACACTGGAGCAGTAAGCAAAATCAGATAGAACAGGACCAAGAACAATGACATCTACCACAGTCTGTACACAGGCCAAGGTACATATTTACAATGCACACTCTGTCGACAATCACCATAAGTACACAGACCTCACTACTGTACACACTATAACAGAATATCCAGGTTTTCTCCTCAAATATAGGCCCTACTTATACATAACATGTCTAGCAGTCTGATATCTCACTGGCGTATCAGGTATGAAGTCAGTAAATAATGGTGTACTGAAGATATGCACCTGCTAGTGCATGACATATGTAGGGTTGAGCATTTTCAGAATGCAAGAGTTCAACTTTGATCGCGTGGGGTGAGTTCCATGCATAATGTGTTATACCACCTTGTGCAGCAAATAAGTTTCTAATGTTTAACTTCAAACTGGGAAGGCACCAGTAGAGCAGAACATCAGAAAGCAGAGCAATGAATGAAGTGGTGAAGTACTTACTTGACTTCTTATTTTTTTTTTTTTTTCAAGCTAAATCAACACTCTTATTATTTGAAGTGATTTGTTGTCTATATAGTAAATAGAAATAAAAAATGAAATGAAACTAAATGTTATTAGCTGCTGTAGTATCATCAGCATTTGGGAGTTGCAGACAGTAGTGGTGTACTGGGAGGGCCTGCTGCTGAGACTAAAAGTGATGGGGGGTGATGAATCAACAAAAAATGATGTGGTCTGTTGCAGGAATGTTTACCTCAGTCATGCAGACAACCAGATATTCATATCTCTCAGCTCTTCCTGATTTGAAAGGACTTCCCTGATTTTGTGTTGTTGTATATGTGTTTTAGTTTAAGGCTTTGGCTGGTAGTCCTTCAAGCTTGCTTGTCACTGACTAATGGGTGACTGATCTGAGCTTTCTTCTTCTGCCCTACCAAAAAATGTACCAGGAATATTTAACTCCTCACTAATTTTTTTGTTTTTTGAACCTGACCTGATTCTTGGGGTTCACAGTTAGTGTTATAATGCATTACTTGTGTGACCTTTTTAAGTGTTGAGGTGTTTGTTTGTTTGCATAGGTTGCTTGCTGCTACTCCAGCTATAAGACCCAAGAAGCAGCAAATGGAAATGTCTGTCTGTGTGAGTGACTGACTCGTGTCTGTTTTTTCATCATTGTTGTATTTTGCATAACCAGTGCAATTTGTGTGAAGCAATTTGAAAATCTCACTATTTTCAGTAAAAGTCTATCATTGTCACAGTTTAAGTGCTTGAAACTTTAGTAGGTAGAGGTCATTTCAAAGGAGAGCAATGGGACTGTAAATATATAAAGAGAGACTCTAGTTGTGTTGTTGCGCCTATGATAGGAGGGTAATGCCCAGAAGTTGCTCAATTCAAGTTTTGCTTCAGTGGAATGATGGTGTATATTCCAGGTTACCTTTGTTACCCCTTGTTAGTATTGTGGCTAAGGTTATCGCTCCTGTTGTGGCTAATTTATATAATTGGTTCATTTCTTAAGTGTGTGTGTGTGTGAGGAATGGTGTCCGTTTTAGAGTAAAGCAATCCAAAGCGAATTGCTTTGTGTTGCATATATGTATCAGTAGTTTTTGTATATAAAATTTGAAATAATATTTTAAATTAAAATCATCTGTAATAACTGTAGAATAAAATAAAACACAACATGCAGAGTGAGAGAGTTTCTACTGTTGTTTGGCATAACTGAGAGAATCGGCTGAAAGCAGGCATCCAGAACAGAAAGACATATGTACAAAGGTTGACAGAGTTGTGGCTGGAGACACAATTACAGCCCACCCATCCTGACCGCTCAGTATGATTTAATAGCAGTGCACCAGGATGAACTCACATGTATTATAACTTATGGTGTATTAAATGCAGCCTCCTTAACAAAGTTGATCACATTCATTTTTCTTCTCTTTGTTCTCCTAAATCCATTTTTTTCATTTTCTTTGCAGCCTTCTCCTTCCCACCAACATCCTTTCCATTGTCAGCTTAATTATGTATATGTATATGCCAGACAGATTTTCCTCTCCAGTATCAGATACCATTATATCCAACACTCCTACTCCACTTACCACGAATCTGCTCAACCTGCTACACTGCTTGCAAAGTGGATACTGCTCCCATCAAATGGTCTCTTTGCTATACATCTACCCCTCCATCATCCTGTTCCCAATTAAACAAATTCTCCCTAGTGAAACCAAAAGGCTTGCTTCTACCAACCTTCTTATGCAAAGCTGGACATCTTGACACATTAAAGTTCCCTGCAATCACCTGCAATATTGCCCAGGGGATATATACTTCCCTTTGGTCCTGAAAGTCAAGAAAGAGATGAGGGTCATCCCTTCAGTGCATTCGCATATCATGATATTAACTGCCCAGTGATTTGAATTATGATCATCCCTTCAGGGCATTCTGTTGTCATAATATTCATTTTTTGAAGCTTTAATAATGGTCATTCCCTGAGTGCATTCTTCTGTAATTTTATTCATTACTGAGGGCTTTGAATGTGTGATCATCACTTCAGTGCATTATTTTGTTATGATATTAATTGCCCAGTGCTTTGAATGGGGGGTCATCACTTCTGTGCATTCTGTTGTCATGATATTAACTGCCCATTACTTTGAATGTGGGCCATCCCTTCGTGCACTCTGCTGCCCTGATATAGATTGGCCAGTGCTTTGAAGTCCCTCTTTAACTGTGTTTCCTACGAGCCTGCTCAAAGTTATAGTGTGAGGTTACAAAGGTGAGCCAACTAATTTACTAACTAATTTAGAAACTGATGGCTGTCATATGCAGTAGTTAGTCCTTGTGTTTTGTTTCACCTTTGCATGTCAGAATGTATTTTGTCAGTATTTTACAATTTATCAGTAAGAATAAACTATAATATATTGTACAGCAAGATTAGTTCCATAAACCAGGCATGCTTATATCTCTTGTGTTTGTACCACTTAACTTTACCACATTTGTTATATTTTCAACATTTTGTAAACATTATTTTGATAAAACATTGAGCTTTGCTCTGTCAAACCTTTCTCCCTCAGTTGCTTCTGATAATAGACCTTTGGTTCTGTGGCCTATCATGTGATTAACAATGAAATTAGTAAATTAAATACTTATTTTATTAGCTACATCATTGCAAGCTGATGTTCTTTACTGACAAACCATGGAAGAGGTTATTGTGCCCACACTGTGTGGACTAGAAGAATGTTTCTGATACATGGTGAGGTGTGGCTGTCGTTGACCCCAACTGCCATATCTCTATGATCATACAGAATAATTAATACAGTAATCCTTGAGCACAGAGTTCTCACCAAATTATAGCATATAACTTCCAAACTGGTCAATGATTTTGATTAAAGAATAGATTACTGCCAATAATATATTAAAGGCTAGCAGGAGCAAATAAGGTTATAGTTTTATTTGGAAATAAGTTATTATTTTAAATTTCTCTAGCCTTAATATTCATTCATTTGAGGAATGTATGAATGTATGCCAAACTAAATATTTTATAATTTGCAAATATAAATAAACTAATCAGTGTCAGTGGCACAAATGGTAGTGCGTACACCTTTGGTGCAGAAGGCTGTGGATTTTAATCCCCTACCAGGTAGATGAATTACTGACATTACAGTGCAATATAAAGGGGTGCTGCACTGCATACCTGAGCATGTCATCCTTTGGAGTGAAACATTAAACCAAAGACACTGAGTTGATGGCAGCTTAGATGGATTTAAATGATCCCACAGCACCTATGAAAAAGAGTAGGGGACGTTCCCTGATGCCTTTCCCAAATTTTCCCTGTTGGTATAAATACAACTTAAGGTCCCCCCTGAAAAGAGGCCACTAGTCTACCGGAACTAGTCCAGTAAGAAAAGAATAAATAAAAGTTTCATATGGAAATTTATTTTGTAAGTAATCCTTCCTCATTCTGGCAGAGACAGTTTAGAGCATTAACTTCATATGGAAATACAGTACTAGCTATGAATTTATGTTTTCAATGAATATGCATTCGTAAGACGTTTTAAATTGTATAAGTATCCACTGAAATAAAGATATTTAAAAAAATATTTCCCACAGTTTACCTCTTGGTGCTTGTGTTTAATAAGACAGCTTGGATAGACAGCTGAACATAGTTGTTTACTAAAATAAATTAATAAATAAACTAAACAAATAAGAATACAAAACCGGGTATATGTATTAGATGTAAAAATAAATGTTTATTATATAATCTGGACTGCATTAGTTCAGCTAAGTCTGTCAGTATGTAAGCATATTGCTATGCTCGGATATAGTGTTGTATAGCTGAAGAATGTGTCAAGCTTTTGTGAAGAAAACTAAACATGATGGATTTACTGAAAATAGTAGACATTGCTCTCATCAAGCGTTCTGACAAAGTATTATTAAAATGAATAAACTGTGAGCTTCCAGCCTTTCAGCTATGAAATGTAGTTGTATGTAAGACCATCTTTCAGGTGGGAACAATCGTATTTCCCTTACAGTAGTCATGTTTTATGCTTTGCGCTCATACAAATGATTCATCATTAATTTGAATATTTGGTGCTCTATGATGCTTAAAGCCAACTTCAACCCTCCTTGCTTTGTATATATTTATGTAGCTTTAGATTAGTTTCCCAAAACTGTTATTAAAAGGAAATGGGTCAAAGGCATGGTTTATTTATTGACTCAAGCTCAGCAGCAGTTTATTTAAAAGAACACTGAACAGAAGCCATCTCATCTCATAGTGGTAGGCTTTGATAAATGATGCTAAAAGTCAATGTTTAAAAGCTTGTTAGCAACAATAGCAAAAGACTTTATACATTACTGCCAGTAGCAGATAAATAACAAATGGAGCGGTTAGCCAATTTTGACACCAAGAAGAGACAGACACTATCCTGTATGCCTGAGGAAACATGTCTTGGTCATAATGACATTCAGAATAAACTATGCCCTGTTGTATAGCGTAACATTCTTTGGTACCATGCGCAGTAAAATATTTAGTATATAGAGGCATGGCAATATTAAAAGCCAAATAATTCTGAAGGCTGCTTACAACTGTGATTAAGTTTATATTTCAGAAATGTATTTTGCTTTTTATAAAGATCTGGCAATGTAACTCTTGCTGTAGGCGGAGACAGAGACAGAGAGAGAGAGAGACAGAGACAGAGACAGAGAGGCAGAACAGTCTGATTGTTTCAGTGAATCAATATAATCTTGCACAGTAATGTTATTGATTTAAGGCATAGATTATCAAGTAGAACTGCAAAGCTTAAGCATTTTTCTTTACATCTTGCAGCTGCATGGATGTAATGCATTTTGAAATAAACACAAGCAAATGGAAACAAACTTTATATACAGGAAAAAATAACAAGCCTTTCTATGAAATAGAGATATTACTGCAGGAGAGATTTCATATCAACATTCATATTGTTACCATGAAGGTAAGTTATATGGCTTGTGGCTCTAAAAAAAACAGGAATGGTGAGCTTTGCATTCATCAAAGGCTTAAGGCTATGAGTTGTTAACAAGCTGCTTCCTGTGGTACAGGGTTTGAGTTCTTCAACCTTCATTTGCCTATTGTGTGACTGTAAGCAAGTCATTTAACCAGACTGCTCTAGGGCAATTTTGAAACAGGGCTTGGCTCCTTAATGGTCTTCTGGACTGCATGCCTTGTAATTACCCATGAAACAGCTTAACATTAATAATACATTAATACAGATGGAAACAAAGATTCTGTGATGGAATAATTGCAGGTGACAAAGGCATGGGTTAGTTTTCATTCCTGAAGAGAGGAGTGAAAATTCAATCCATAAAAAACTGAAGCATGCTTTGCACCCCCAGCAGCAATTTACTAATGCATCCTAATCCTAATGTTGTCCCTGCCCCAAGCTGATCTACGCTTTAACTTAGAAATCCATTTCCACACACTATTACTGCTATTCAAACAAAGAATGACCAGAGCTAGCGGTAAAGTTTTGATGAGCTAATTTTCAAAATACTGATATTAATTCAATGCATGTGTATTTCACTAAATCAACTTTTTATATATATATATATATATATATATATATATATATATATATATATATATATATAGATATATATGTGTGTGTGTGGATTCGTATCACTTTACTGAAAGACCATTTTAATGACACCCATTTCACTGAGACCAAATCGCCTAAAGTTCATTTTACTTAAAACTCATTTCTCTGACAAGTAGTACTTGAATGCAAATCAAAGGTATATGTCCTTTTCCCCACTGTAATGCAATCCTGGTGTTAGTACATATAGTTAGGGGAGGTGTGGGGGGCACAGACCCCCCCACATTGGAGGGGATGGTAGGCATAGCCCCCCACCTAGTTGGGTTTTACTGAATAATGTAAAACAAAACCAGACAACAGAAAACCAAATGAAGTGGGGAGCTACACCCTCACACCCCCCAATGTGGGGGCCTGTGACCCCACACCCCTAACTATATATATATTAACATCAGGATTGCACTACAGTGTGGAAAAGGACATATTCCTTTGACTTGCCTTAGAGTACTATTTGTCAGTGAAATGAGTTTTAGGTGAAATGAACTTTCAGTGAAATGAACTTTAGGTGATTTGGTCTCAGTGAAATGGGTGTCAGTGAAATGGTCTTTCACTGACGTGATACAAATCCATATATATATATATATATATATATATATATATATATATATATATATATATGCAGCGGATATAAAAAGTGACATTTTTTGTGATATAAAAAATTAGACCACAATAAACCATTTCAAAACATTTCCTACCTTTAATGTGACCTATAAAATTCATTTGACAAGATGTTTCATGTTTTGGAACCAGCAACGTTTCTAATGGAATGAGAACAAGTACAGAAGTGAGTCGCACTTCTGAAATGGAGCGTTTATTTCAAGAACTGACTGTTTCTACTAAAAACTGCTTTCTACAGTATGGCATATTAAACTCCTAAGGGCATACTTAGGGGCTGAGATTGCACCACGAGTACTTAGAGTATATGTGGAACCCGGTATGGGTAAGGAGGATGATGACTTTATATCTAAATGGCGTTCTATACAAAATGTGGCACCTAAACTGTTTATTGAACTGTTGGTAAGCTTCTACGAGAAATCTCTATTTCACATTAAGTCTAAAGTGGATTCTTATTTGAGTCCATTCAGAATTTTGAACAATAAAGTGATTATCAAAGTATGTATGATAAATATATGGAGGAAGTGGGTAGTTTTGAGCAAAATGTTAAATGTAGAAAATTAAAGAAGTTTAATAGAGATGCTAATGACTTTAGAAATAATGTGGCATTTTCTTGGAAGTCTAATAAATGAGCAGTTAGATTCCTAGGGACAGTGAATAAACTGAATACAATGAAAAGTAAAAGAGGACGACCCATACTTAAGTCTACCCATAGTTCCATCTTAATGAAAGATTTCAGTGCATTGGCCTTTTCCTCTGATGCAGTCAGCATGGGTACAGATAATAATTTTTGGGACACTCTGGAGGCAATCTCTCCATTATCTAAAAGAGCGAGGGCAAAGATGGGCTCTTTAGAAGGGGTGGAAGAAAACATCAAGATGGACAATATAGAGAAATGTTTCAGGCATTTGATAAAAATGTAATTAATGAACATGAGGCTGTTGAATGTTTTCTTGATGTTTACACACAATGTTGATTTATGTCAGGCTAATGCTGATGTTAATTTAATTCAAACTGAGACACCAAGTGACAGAGGAGACTTGGTTGTGAATTTAACAATGCATGTTTTGACAAATAATGAAAGAAGTGTCTTGAATAAACGGTTGAACTATGTTCCTTCCCATTTTGTGTCACAGTATGATATTTGTATGGATGTAAAACATTTCTGTTGAACTTTGAACTTAAAATATTTTTTCAGTAATAAAAGTGATTATGCACACACTGATGTTGTAGGTTTTAAAGTTAAAAAAATCTAATTTTAACCCTCCTTATCATCCTAGGGTTAAACTTTTTGAGGAGGCAGTATTGAAAGACCTACATGTTATCAAGGTTCAATTTTCAAACAGTATCATAATAATTTAAATAGATCTGAATGGCAGAGCTTGACACAATTAAGGGACAATAAGAATGTGGTTATCCTTATGGCTGACAAGGGAGGGGCTACTGTGATATGGGGGACTGAGGAATATACCAAGGAAGTCTTGAGACAATTAGATGATCCTAGATATTACTGTTATCTATCTATAGATCCCACTACAGATTTTAAGAACAAGATAGATAGTTTACTCCTTCAGTATAAAACTGATGGTTATATTACGGATGATATCTTTATAGAACTGACGGTGGAACATCCTAGACCACAGTTGTTTTACATACTGCCTAAGATTCATAAAACTGTGTTTCCCCCACCTGGCAGACCAATTTTATCTGGTAGAGGCTCACGCATGGAGCCTATTTCTACGTATTTAGAGTATCAACTCAAAACATTACTACATTTGGTTAGAGCCAGGATTAGGGACTCCACTAAATTTTTAAGGTTAATGAATGATTTGCAAGTGACTACAGATTCTTGCCTGTGTAGTCTTGATGTACAAGCTGTTTATACGAATATTCCACACCAAGAAGGTATAACAGCCGTTAGATTTTGGTTGATGGAATCTGGAATTTATTCACCCGAGTACTGTTATTTGCAATTAATGTTAGTCAAACTTGTTCTGGAACATAATGGCTTTTATTTTGGCAAACAATGAGACCTACAATTAAAACGGACTGCCATGGGCCTGACCTTTGCCCCCATATATGCTGACCTTTCATGAGATTTTTTAGAGCTGAATTTGATATATGTAGACAACAACAAATTTAAGAACAATCTAGTAATGCGGAGATGTTATCTAGATGACTGCTAGGGCATTTGGTCTGGTTCCTTATCTGAATGGCATTTGTTTGTGAAATATCTTAATTCTAACGAGTTTGGCTTGGTCTTCATTGATAAGATTAAACAAACTGATATACATTTCCTGGATATTCATGTCTCTAAGGCTATAGATGGTACCATGACAACTGGATTATATAGGAAACCTTTTTCTGGGAATACCCTACTGGAGGCTAATAGTTGTCATCCTAAGTGTATAGTGAATAATATACCTAAGGCTCAGTTTCAGAGATTAAGACGTATTTGTAGCCAAGATGACAACTATCTGCTGGAGGCTGAAAAAAATGTAACTAGGTTCATTAGAAGGGGTTATTATAGATCTCATATAGTATGAGAGAAAAATGAGGCCCTGAATTTGAGGAGGGATCCTTTGCTATTTGATACCCGGGATACTGAGCTGAAAACTGCTAGGCCTGAGCAGTCCACTGTTAGATTAGTTATTACCTTTGGTACTAATAGCTTTAAGATTAAACATGTAATAGATAAATATTGACATATGTAAAATCAGATGCATGTTTTGATCAGTGTTTGGGTGATTATCGTTCCTATAGTTATAAGCGAGGTAGAAACGTGGGGTAATTTCTGTCCTGGTTTACGAAAATGGAAGTTAATAAAGGTAAGCTGTTGGGTGGTGGGTTGAAAAGTTGTAATTGCTGTGGTAATTATATTTATTGTAAGGTTATATTTAAGTCTAGGTCTTTTACTTCTATAAACACCTCTAGGGTTTATGAGGTTAGATCATTTATCACATATCGGACTGAATGGGTAGTATACATGGTGGTCTGCCAGTGTGGGGCTTTTTATGTAGGCCAAACGTGTAGAGACTTTAAGTGGCATATTGCATTACATCTTAGTAATATCAATTGCAAGAGCTATAGGAGTGCATTGTGTAAACATAAATTGGAACACACGTCAGTCCATTTTGTTTTCACAGGTATTGATGCAGTAGTGGGTAAAGATTTACCTAAAGATGTTAAACATAAAATACTTGATAAAAAAGAAAAACTATGGATAGTTAATTTAGGGGCTACTTATAAGCAAGGCCTTAATGACTATATTTAGCTAGTTGTCTATGGTTATTTAAGTAGTGCTACTGGTCTACCTAGGGCTAAAATGTGGGTACATACATATATGTGTATTTATATACTTTCATATTGTTTGTTATATGTTTGTATGTATATGTGTTTGTAATATTTAATATATATGTGTAGGTATGTATTTGTATGCATAATTATTTTGAAACATGTACATACTATTTTACTTATGCATATTGAGATAACAGTTGTTTTGTATTTCTCAAACAGGGGTGTAAGACTTTAAAGACTTTTGCTATTTAAAGACTTTTGCTATTTAAATCTTTGGTTGTAATGGTTGTATTATCATACTGATGACACCAGGGGGTGAAAGCAGTTTGTGTTTGGATTACTTGTTTCCATGAATGTTGCTGGGACACTTCCCTATACATTTTCCTTTTGCTGCTTACTTCTAATTAAACAAGTTTTATGCTTTTCAACTGTTGGATTTTTTTATTGCTTTTGTTAATACTATTTTTGTGCTGGACCTTGAGTTGGGGAATATATATATATATATATATATATATATATGTGTGTGTGCGTGTGTAGAAAGAGAGAGGTTCATAGGTGTATGCTAGGCTAATGACTACTAGGGCCCTTATCAGCCAAAACTTGCTACTAAAATATGACCCAAAAATTTGATTTATATAGGTGGTGATTTACTGACTGCCTTTGTCCGTCAGAGATATAGCAGCCAGACCAGGGGGGGATTTCCATTACTCATTCATTGGTCTAAGTCTATAGACAGATAGATGGGCTGCCTGTTGAAGAAGGGAATGGCTCTAAAATTCAGTTGAGTGCTCCATTCATCAAAATGTTAGGATTTTGGATGTGTGTGTGTGTGTGTGTGTGTGTGTGTGTGTGTGTGTGTGTGTGTGTGTGTGTGTGTGTGTGAATGTGTGTTTGTGTCCGAGCTGTCTTGATCAGTGGTTGTGTTATAGAAAGGGTTTTTTAAAAGTCAGGAGTAGGGGTAGTGCTAGGGTGGACAGGCTTTGTAAGCCCTCATTCACCACCCACTAATCCTAATCTTAACTCAGCTCTGCCCCTATCCCTGCCCCTAACCATAGCCCTGCACCATAACTTTGAAAATCCTTTCTATGGCACTACTATTATTCAGATAAATGTGGCCTAAATGCCTGATTTTTTTTATGATTAGATTGCATGTTTCCTTTTGTGATAATTTTTTTGTTTTAAATTATTTGAGTTTTGTGATATGTTGATTTTAGAAATGCTGACATCACTCACTTCAGTGTCAATACTTTTACTTTTCAATAATTTTACATATACTCGTGTGTGTGTGTGTGTGTGTGTGTGTGTGTGTGTGTGTGTGTGTGTGTGTGTGTGTGTGTGTGTGTGTGTGTGTGTGTGTATCACACACACACACAGAGTTCTGCAATTATTTTGCATAGTTTGGCCAACTATGATTATGCATAATTTATTCATGTGGGGGATGTACAGTAAATATTTTTCCATTGTATCTATGCAAATTCAAAAAATAAGTAGATACCAAGGCTGTTTAGCTATATTTTAAAAGAAAGAATAAATGAAAATTCCACGTTACTTCAGTTGCTAATAAGCTCTGCTTTTATACCATCAAACACAAGAAGCTTGACAAATGACTTACATACTCGCAACTGTATTTTATTATCACTTGTTTTGTTCCACTAACAATTGCCTTTTTATGTACTGAATGTCTTGATTTATTTTCATGTGCTGATGTCCTGCTGGGTTTCTGTTACGGAAAAGTCACCCTGATCCTCACTACTGATTGTTATTTTCAGTCTGTCTTCAGTCCTTCCACAAAGCTGGCTGCAGTCATTTTGCAGCTTATATATTGCATCACCAGATCGAATGACTCAGTGTGTCACAGATTTAATAAGGAGAGGCAGGGAACATCATAACAAGGCTGGTGTAGCTGAATCTGCTTAAATAAGTAATTTAATTACTAATGTATGAAACAGTGGTCATTGTGACAGACTGCCACGCTAAAGTTTAACATGAACAGAAGACAAAGTTGAGCACTTTTCTGAACAACAAGGATGTCAATATTGTATATTATGAAGTCAGCAGAGTTCCTTATAATGATTATAAAATGTAAGTGGTCCATTGATGCCAAGGCAGGGAGTCCACCTGTACTGGGGCTGATCATATTAAGGGAGCATCCTGTGTTCTAGAGGTCTGACTTGTAAGATGTTGACTGAGTTGCATATGTCTCTCTCTTCATTTTTGGTAAACGTAATTGCTTAAATGATTGCAAAACTGAGAGGTACAAGAAGCTAAGGGTTTAAAAACCCTAGCTGGCATGTGTAAGAGCATCCTCACTACATTTCATTATTGCAATTGTACATCCACAGAGGAAGTAGACCTACCCCTAAATAAATGGCTGATTCCTCATTCTAAAATGTCTGACGTTCAGGTAATAGAACCTTGCTCCTTCAGCATACATAACTTTTTAAGACTCATAGAAGTGAAATGATATAATTAGCCCTCATGTGAGAATCAAATGCAAGACCTCCAGCATACTAAGCTGTCATCCTTGCCACTGGATCACTAAGAACCACTGGGCAGGGGGTTGTTGAGTTTTCCCTTAGCCTTATCATTTCAGCTGGGAACCCTCAACACTTCTGCACCTGGCCCATCTCTCCAGTCTTTTCAAATTCTGCCACCCTTTGCTAACCATTGTATGAACTTAAAATTAACATCATCCAAAAGAATCTACCTTCTTTTATCTATATTCCATAAACGATCTTCTCTTTCTCTTTCTTGCCCACCTATATTTGCTGCTGCCACATATCCCTTTAAATTAGGCCTGTCCTATTCGCCAAGTCTTTGTCCAGGAAAACTCATTCGTTTTACACATGCTACACTTTCCCCTACACACAGAATGGTCAAATACCCAAAAAGCAAAGGTATATGCCAAGGCAGATAGATAGGCAGACATCATTATCAATGTCCTAGGCACTTCAAGTCTACCAATTAATATACCCCTGACTCCACCTGTCTAGTAACATATTCTTCATCATGATTCTATACTTCAGTATTAAATCTGTACTCTCCCTTAAGGCTGATAACACTCTATGCCCCAATTACTTATTTTTAGGTGTTTTTTGACTCCATGCTTGCTGTCCATAAAGCTGCCACTCTCCTTCAGATATACCTATTCATTCCACTTCTTAGGAATTTCATTCAGCATCAGGGGAAGAACAGAGTGGAGAGGACTGTTATCTGGGTAGTGATGTGAATACTTGATGCCCCTGCCTGTACCTCATAGGATCATAGGAGGTTACTAGGCTAATGGCCCAGGGGCCGATACAAGCTTAGGCAAGAGATTATCCCAAAAAAGAAATGTAAGGCAGCACCTGTTGCCCCTGTCAATGAGGGACACAGGTGAAACCCCTGGGACAAAGTTGTGTTTTCCCATCCACTCATCAACGTTGGGCTTGAAGAAGGTCAGCGAGGTACTCTGGTTGATGTGTATGGTAAGTCTATTCCAGAGATGGGGTAGCTTCTGGGAGACTTATGGGATGTAGATAAAAGAAGGTAGATTCTTTTGGATCCTCTTGTATCACTGAAGAGTTGGACACCTACTGTCAAGGCTGGATGCATCCAACTTATCTCCTGTATTGAAACCCAAAGGAAACTTATCCATCTAATCTGGCCATAAACAAAAGCAATTATCCCACCAACTAGATAAGTCTGGCTTATCCCCCAGGCTATGAAACAATGAGTAATCTATCCTTCTAGCGTCAGCTGGCAAGTACTCCCTCCACTCACCAGCCCACATACTTTCCAACAAAGGCTATGGAGGCATTTCTTCCCAAGCACTGATCCTACCCCTAACAATTCCCCCTGTGGTGCACAGGTGCCCCATTACAGTGGAGGATCTAGTACCTTCCCCCTCACATGTGCATGCTCCCACACACATGCCTCTGAGAGCTATTATTACTGATTTAGGATTCCAAGCCTAAGCACCCTAGTCAATGACCTTGGCAAATGCCTCGACTTTGCATTGGAGCATAGCCAGACCAGGATCCACCCTCCCTCCCCCAGAATGAGCGAGGTAATCCTGCCACTTATTCTTACCCCCATCAGGCTGTGTCAAAACCCCAAACCACTACTCAAATTCAGGTCATCTGGGTCGAAGTCAGGATTTTATTACTCTACAATATAATTCAAGGAACTAACCCATAAATACTTATGTCCATTTTAATCTGTTAACACTGTTAACCAATCCCCTTACTTCTTTCCACTAGCACAATAAATAGCATGGATTCCTTGTTAGCACACTCTTGAAACTGCTCCAGATTAACGGCTTCCAGCACCGAAGACAACAACTTCCTCAAATTTCCCAAGATAAGCAAGCAGTCATCTACAAATACATGAAGTGGCCATTTTAGTCCCTCACTTCTAAGTGGAGTGCATTCCGTTGCTAAAGACTTCATGATCAGAATGACAAAGGACTCCTCTCTCTGGTATGTCCCATCTCAGACTGCCAGACATATCTCCATTAACAACTATTTTCAAACAGACACTCCTGTACAAAGCTTATCCATTAATAAACCCCTATCCCAGCCCATATCATCCATATCTCTAAAGTGATCATTCCATTTCACAGTATAGGATGCCTTCCATATATCAAAAAGAACCAGGCCACCATCTGATCTTTGATTCGTCCATATACAGTACATAAATTACTATGAGAAACCCATTTACTAGCTGCTGTATGACTAACAAATCCAGCTTAGCTTCCATTCCCCAACTGTTCAATTGCATTTACCCCTATGTTCAGTTGAGCGACCTTTGTATAAGTAACATTTTGTTGATCTTTATTATTATTTGACATTTGTTAACCAGTTTAGTCCGACGGGGCAAACCCAAGGAGAAAAGCTCAAAAAGATACATGCATGATATAAAATGACAGAGAGAGAGATTTAGTATTACAAAGTGTTATTCGAACTAAAAACATCCCTCAAAATGTACAGTCACAAAACAATAGGGGTTATTAAAAACTATATGTGACAGTGCACAGTGGTGTCATACTAATAGCAGCCTTACTGTGCCTAAGAAAAGGCAGCCCTTATCAAAATGGATTTTTGAGAAAGATTTTTTAGATTCTAAACTATTTTATCTAGTTTTTTTTGTATTTGTATCTATGATCTGTAATGTTTTTATTCTATGGTATATAATCATGTCTTTCAATGTATTTTTAGTTTCTATGTAATGGAGCTTTTCTGCCTGGGCCTCCATTGAAAAAGGGTCATCTGGCCTAGTCAGACTTTCCCAGCAAACAAATGTAAAATAAAATAAGTAAGATAAGCAGCCAATGAAAAGACAGCTGTTGAAAAACAGTCCGACTGGATATAGGGAGATGCTCTATTACCTTTTCAGATCTTGTCTTTTAGATCCATGCAGACACCTTAACATCTGTGATCCTGAGTCATAATGGAGGGAAATTTTGAATAACTTCTAGATTTTTCTTAGTATTTACAGATACTGATGTCTTACATAGTGATTCCTAAAGGTCCCCATCCTCAAACCCCTAATAAAACCAAACTTGTAGGCTCTCACCAAGCTCAAACCCCACCATCTTATAAAATCAGAAGGGCACCCATCCATCCCAACAGTTCTCCCGCCCTTCCAGGTGGTAGTTCACTGTCACTATTTCTAAGCTCCTAACTTTGTTACTTTGTTATACAATGTATCACTGTAATCATTCTCCTACTACTCATTGTCAACACCAGCTGCCTGTTCTAATGCTGCTGTACCACCCTTTTCCTCATACAAATTTTGGTAGTATCTCCTGGGTGTTTACACATTTCCTTTCATTGAAATATTTAATTGTCTTAATATCATAAACCACTTCTCTTAGCACCTGTACTTTGTTTTCTTTCAGCTTCCATACCAGTGTCCTATCTACTTCCTTTCAAATGTTCCACATTTCCCCTTATCTCCCCATGCCCACCTTAAAAGAGCCAAGAACTCATGCAGGTTGCCCTTTGGTAATTGTAAATCACCTTGGCTGCTTGTTTGCCTCTACCCTCCCACCAACTTGCTATTCCCCCAACTCATCCCTCAAAGAGCCAGCCTCAGTCTGACCTTGTTTCTTTCTCCTACCATATCATACCTTATCTCACCTCTCCAAGCTGCCTTAATTCCATTCAGTCCTGCTATTTTTGTTTCCTCACCTTTTCTCCAAGTCCTTCCAGCTGCTTCCTGTACTATATATTGAAAGCACTCAACCCGTGCTACCAGTATTCATTTCTGTGGGTTGCATCTCTGTTTCTTCATTCTAGAACCACAAATTCAGACATGTTTCATCATCATCATCCCCCTTTTTCCAGTTTTCTACATGAGGTCAGGAAATTGTGTTAACTGTCGCCATCTGTTTCACTTCAATGCCACATTCCTACCTTTTTCAGCACTCATACCTGACTATCACTCCTTACACAATCATCCAAATAGACATGTTTATGATCTAATATTTCTCTTTCATCTGTCTTCATACACAACACCTTCCCACCTGGTTCTTTGTCCACTATGAACCAATCCACCTAGTCTTTTTTGCCTCATTTGTAGAAAATTAAAAAATTTTTGGTCATGGTACTTTAACTACCTCACTGTCACAATGGCAGAATCATCCTCAGTCCTTTTTATCAAATCTTCCCTACAAGCACAAGAAACTCCATCTTTTGAAATAACCTGCCATGGCCAGGTAAGTCGTTACATTATTATCCTCTCCCACGATTACTCAGCTGCTACCTTTATGCTGTTTCCTTGTACACAGAAAAATGTAACTGAAAGTATTCCCCCATTGCAGCTGGGACCATTACTGCTGTCCAGTATGGTCATTATTCCTAAAACTTCATATTTCCCCACTGACTATCTGCTTTCACCGCTATTTCCTATCACGACTTACTTACTTGTCAAAAGTACTATTCCATAATTCCTTCCTCATCTCATATTCTATCCAATCAATGTCACTGCAAAAGGTATTCTTTATCATTCATACTGGTAATGACAGGCTTTTTATCCTTCATCTCCTTATAAGGCTGTGAGTCATGATATCATGAGTATTTGCTCTGCCTATCTTATTTCAGATTACCACCTTTACGATTTTGTAGCCTGACCTGCTTATCACCACCTGTGCAAAACTTTATCTTTCTCATGACTGCTTCTCCATCTCACTCATTCAATTGGTTTGACACTGACACTGGACTGACAGACCAAAGGTAAGTTGTTATAACTATAATTAACCATAAGGCTTGTTGGATAGACTTTTTTAACTTGTTGAATCACATTCCTACATCCACTTAGACTGAAGTACATTTATTGTTTCCAGAAAATTCTTTTAATGTTTTCAATTCTAATTACCTTGTCTATGTTGACCATGAGTCATTCTACAATTCCATTAGTCAATGGCCATAATGGAGTAATTCTTCTGAGATGAATGACTTAGTTACTATATCAGTTTGTTAAATATGCTGTTGATATATGATCTATTTCTAATCTAATGGACTTGGAAATGGCAAATATTGAAATTATTTTGCTTATTGCAGGTATAACATTATTTTCAAAGTTGGAAGGTATTAGTTTCACTACAGAATATCTAGGCTACTCATTAATCATAACTAGAATACAGTCATTGTTGCTAACTGGCCCATAGGGACATATGAATCAGTGCCAATATTTCTTTGCTTCCCTTCTAGCATTTATAAAATCTGAACTGATGCAATTATGTTTCTGACTGTATTTGCATGGCACACTGAATATTTGCTCAGCAAACTTGCTCTCATGCTGCCAGTTGTCACTATTAGGGAGAAGAGATTTTTCCCCTCACAAGTGTATTACTTTTAGGATCATAGGATCATAGGAAGTTACTAGGCTATTGTTTCCAGTTTTGGATGGGGTGGTTTCTGTTTGGAGTCAGGATGTTTTCCATGTGTCAGCATGGGTTTTCAGCTTGTGATCTTATTTCCTTCTGCAGCACAAAGACTTGCAATAAGTGAACTGGCCACTTACTAATTTATTTATGTATGTATTGTTTTTTGTTTACCAGGAAAGTCGGACTGGACATAAGTACCATTTTCAATGGAGGCCTGTGGAGAAAAGCTCCACATAAAATGCATATCTACAATGAACAAAGATAAAAATTAAATATTTTAAGCATTACTTTGCAGGTAGTATTGAGAATAATAGTAAAGACATTTATCATACGTTAGAAGATTTATTATTTACATAAGTCAAACACATTTTAACATATAATAGCTGGAGATACAAGAGCAATGGTAATGCACATCGGTTGAGTACATGTATACCAGCACTAATGAGGTATGATGTTACTAGAGCAGGAACACTAATGAGGTATGATGTTACTAGAGCAGGAACTGTAAATAGAGGAGGGGGACAGGTTTAAGGTGAAATAATCAAGAAAAACATAAGTGGAAACAGTTCTGATAATGGAAAGGTTGAGATAAAAGTAGATAGGTAAGATGACAAGGTGAGTAAGGAGGTATTAGTAGGAAAGGATTAAGGATTTAGGTTACTTAGATGAGAAGCGGGGATGAAAGAGTAAGAGACAGAGATAAGAATGGTGAAAGAGTCAGGCTGATTCTGATAGAGACTGGCAATGGGAAAAAAAACAGAAAGAAAAAAGGTGTGTTTAGCCTGATGGAACATGAGCATAACAAAGTTAGCTGTTTTGTGTTTGTGTGTGTGAGTGTGCACATGTGTGTGTGTGAGTGTGTGTGTGTGTGTGTGTGTGTGTGTGTGTGTGTGTGTGTGTGTGTGTGTGTGTGTGTGTGTGTGTGTGTGTGTGTGTGTGTGTGTGTGTGTGTGTGTGTGTGTGTGTGTGTGTGTATGTATGTGCATGTGTGTGTGTGTGTGTGTGTGTGTGTGTGTGTGTGTGTGTGTGTGTGTGTGTGTGTGTGTGTGTGTGCGCTATGACAGACTTGCATCCGCCTTCAATTATTTTCTCTGCCTTGTACTCACTGGCTGCAAAGCTTGGGATAAGTGGGTAAATTAAGAATAACTGAATCAATCAATCAATATTTGTTTCTGCTTTTGTTCTGCTCCTGCACCTGTCTTCTGTATGTTTTCTGCCTTGGACACTGCTGATTGTCCTAACTCTGCTTTTGCTTGCTGTTTTGAAATTTCTAATCAACTTACATTCCAGAGTAAGTCTTTCAATATGATACTCATTTCAGATAGCCCCTTCTGTCAGACCTTTACTGAGTGACTGTTTGGTATATTCTGTGTTTTGGTTTCTATCCCATTATGCGTAAAATTACATTTCCTTGGCAAAGATGTTAATTTTGTATAGTAAATGTCGTATACTTCATTAGTTACGCTTGTTTGCAGCCAGAAGTTTCTTGTTGCAGGGTTGTGCCAATATCAGTTTTTGACAATGTTTATTATATGTCATATGTTTTCTTTATTTTATTTTATTTTATTTATTTGTTAATGAGATAAGGCCACTAGATGAAAGTACAGGTCTCTGGGGTGAGCAAAGAATACTGTCTCATTAAATGACTTGGTCGTAGTCACACTGCAGGCAAATGGAAAACGAAGGACCCAGGATGTCAAGATGAAGTGTGTTATTAATGTATATCATTAGCCCAGGTAACCTACTGGTGGATGAAGATTGAACATTTGAGCTTCAATTGCCTGAGGCTCAAATTGTAGACAATCGGAGTTCTTCTATAGAAATCACTGTCAGCAAGCTGAGTCAGAAGTGATTCCCTTTTGGGGAGGAATTCCACCTTTTACAACTTGGTGCAAGTGTGGAGTTGTTGGAAGGGAGGAGGCTTGCCCCTTTCTCCCAGATTTGGTGAGGTGCAGGGAGGGTTGCCCCTGCAAAAAAACACTTTTAAAAAGTGTTTTGTGGCAGGATGTTTTCACTGAATGCAGTTTGGGGATTCTGATCTTCGGTGCATTTACTTTTGCCCACAAATAGTGAAGCCATTAGCCCTCTGCTCTAAATTGCTAGTCCGTATCAACTTTCATATGTTCATAGGTACATAGGTGTGTACTAGGCTAATGGCCCTGGGGCCTTTACAAGCATAGCCCATAGAAGTGCCCTGGCATTGTGCCACCCATCATTAGTTCCCAGTGCCTCTTTCAAGTACAGCCACTGGAGTGACCCCCTGAGTGAATTTTCTATTTCCCATCCACTCATCAAGATTTCGCTTGAAGAGGGCTAGTGAGGTGCTCTGCTTGACCGGTATGGAAAGTGTATTCCAGGGCATGGGTAGTCTCTGAGTTATGAACCTGTCCCTCCAGCATGTTCTGTTGATTGTGGTAATGAGGTTGAGGTCTCTGGAGCATGTGGTGTGGAGGGATTGGGATTTCTTTAGATGTAGAAATTCTAACAGAGCTGGGTCAGACATGTCTTTGTAAGTCAAGCAGAGATTGCCTCTTAGTAGACGATATGAGACAGAGAATAGCTGGAGTTTTTTGAGTCTGTCCATGTAGGACATGTGTTTAAGGCCTAGAATCCTCTTCATGAGGCACTTTTGTGGCCTCTCCAGCTGTTGCAGGTGTCTAGTGAGGTACATGCCAAATTGGGCATTATACTCTATGATGGTCTAATGAGGCAAGAGTAGAGAGAGATGATGACCTCTTTCTTCCTAGATGCAAAACATTTGGTAATGGGATGTAACAGATAGAGTGAGTTTCTGACCACAATGGCAATGTGGTGGTTGAAGGAGAGGTTGCTGTCAACCTGTGTCCCCAGATCTCTTATAACACCTTCAGTGTTCAGTGGGCTCCCATCGATGTGGTAATTAGTGGGAACTGAGTTTTTCCCAAAGGGGATGACGATGCATTTTTTGGCATTATGCTTAAGGCCATGGTTTCGATACCAGTCATTGGTCTCAGTGAGACCTTTCTGTAGGATGTCTGCATAACTTGAGGAGTTAATAATGGCTCCCAGCTTGCAGACATCTGCGCATTTGGTCAGCCAGAGTCGCTCTGTGTTGGCCTGGATTTCTGAGAAATAGATGCTAAACAGGAGAGGGCCCAGGACCGATCCCTGTGGAACTCCACTTGTGACTGGTCGGCAGTCTGACTTGGAGTCTGCTACTTTCACACTGTGGGTTCTGTCTGTGAGCCAATTTGCAACCCACCTAACAATATAGGGGTTGATGTCTAGTTTACTGAGTTTATCAATAATTCCTGAGTGAGCAATGGTATCAAAGGCCTTGGCCAGATCGAGGTAGGCTGTATGAATTGCCTTACCTTCATCCACCACTCTCGTAACTGACTCAAAGAAGTCAAGAAGGTTGAGCAAGCATGATCTACCTATCACAAAACCAAATTGCATGGGATCTAGAGTTTGGAGATTCCCTATATTCTTGTTAATTCGGTCCATGATGATGCGCTCCATAGTCTTACATATAGACTCATCAGGCTAATGGAGCCATAATTTCCATTGTCTGTAGTCGCTCCTCCTTTATGGAAAGGGATGACTGTAGCAGTGTGCCATTTGGTAGGGACAAAGCCTGAGGTGAGGCTGTGAGTGAACAGAGCACGCAGATGTGCTGCCAGTTCACTTTGTAATTCATGTAGAATATAGCCAGGGATATTGTTGGGTCCCAAGGAAGCTGTATTCTTCACCTTAAACAATGCAGCTTTAATCTGTGCTGCAGTAATGTTGGGTACCTGGCATTCTTCCAGTATTGAGACTGGTCCTTTAGAGGGGGAGAGCGGGGTAAAACTGGCACTGAATCTGTTGACCAGTATGTTGGCAATATCTGTTGGCACAGTATAGGAGGTACCATTGTGCAGTAACTCAGAGCAAATCTGGGTATTTCCATGGAGAGTCTTAATATAACTATATAAGGCTTTGTGGTTGTTTTTAGTGTCTGCCGCTATTCTGCCTTCATAGCTGGCTTTGGAGGTTTTGATGAGGGGATCTCAACTTTTTGTTGAGGCTGATAAGAGAGTTTTCCAGTCTTGGGATGTCACCTTTTACTGCAACAGTTTCTTCCTACTGTTGTAGAGTTCATTAATGACAGGGGTCCACTAGACTGGCTTGCTTTTTTTGGAGGAGAGCATCTTGGTTCTGTTGGGTATGGATAGTTCCATGCATTTATGTACATGTTCATATAGTGCATTGGTGTATGATTCGGCAGTCATGCATCTATTTTCCATTGGCATGGGTGCTGTGAAGTTAGCCACCTCTGATTTTAGCAGTCCAATGTCAGCTTTGGAGACGTTTTTCATGGTGGATACCTTTGCGGGGGGGTGTGGGTGAGATGTGGATTTCCATGGTGATTAGTTTGTGGTCGGATGTAACCAGGGAGGAATTAACTATTGATGTAGAGCAACGTTTGCCAATGTTAGTAATAACCAGGTCAAGGATGTTGCTTCCTCTAGTGGGCATAAGAATGAGCTGGTCCAGGGCATTGGAATTGATGAATTCCAGGAAGCGTTCATCCAGTACATTGGTGCATGAGTAGTTTTCCCATCTGATTGAGGGGTACTTGACATCACCTAGTATGAGAGTGTTGGGTTGGATCTTAATAGTTTCCAGAGTGCTTAGGAATGTGGAGTGAGAGTCTTGGGACATGTTTGGGGACCTATACCTGCATTGCCGTATTACCCAATGTTAGATGTACCTGGAGTATTTCAGATGCATTATGATGGGTTACTAGTCTGGAGGTGTGCATATCCTTTATGAATATGGAGACACCACTGGCTTTGGAGCTTCGGTCCATGTTCTGAGGCCAAAAGGTGTGGAATGAGTTATAGCCTGGTAGCATAGGGGTGCTGTTTGTTGCTTTAAACCAGGTCTCCGTTACAGCACAAATGTCGATGTTCTCCATTTTGAGGAGTGCTGTGAGTGAGTGCATCTTGAGATTTAGACTTCTAGCACTGAGCAGCATGACTGTCAGATTGCATTTATTTATAGCTGTTACGGTGGTAATTTGGTCTTTGGAACACCACCTAAAAAAGGCACTATAGGGTGGCAAGAGCCTTAGCTAGTACCTGGAATCCCAGGGGTGACAGATGCAGGCCATCTCTGGCAAAGCATCAAGATCTGTCAGTCATGTCATCCCAAGCAGACAGATACTGGATCTCCTGAGAATGACACCAGAAACTTAGCCAATTGTTGAAGTCAATCATTTTCTGTTTGTACTGTGGTATCATTCTGGGAGATGGTAGGATGCTGCTCAGGGCTAGGGCCATACTTGCCTGGGCCACATAATCCAAGAGCTCCACCATGTCTCTTTTCATGTAGTCCAGACAGGTGCATCTCAGGTCATTCACACCCACATGGACAATGACAGAGTCATAATTGTACTGCTTGTGAAGTGACCTGAGTGCATGTGTTATGTGTTGAATTCTGGCATCTGATAGACAGCTGACTGTTACCTTCTCCTTATTCAGCCCGGTAAGTGGGACATCAGTGTGCCTCACTATTGAGTCACCTATGATTATTGTATTGGGCAAGCTGTTTTGCCTTAGGGGCTTAGGTTGAGGGGCACACTGTGTAGGTGAGCTATGTGTCTTGTGGTTTGTTCTGTGTTGTGGTGGTCGAGTGCATTTCTGCCTTGGAGGTCTCTGCTGTTTGGGTAGATTTGAGAACCTCCACAAAGGTGGGTGTGTGGTTTATTTTTATGTGAGGGCTGTTATGGTGGATGTTCTGGAGGTCTATATGTTCCATGTGGTGTGGTGCAGGTGTTGACCTTCTCCTCTTGACCAGCTATTCCAGTCTTGGCTAGAGAGTGCATGGCTTCCAATTTGGAGATATAGGTGCATCTCTCACAAGTCTGAGTGTTGGGAGGTAAGAGGAGAGTCTTGTCTGTGTACATCAGGCATTTGCTACACTGCCTCAGAATGCCCAAGTTCACCCGGTTAATAGGAGAAAGCACAGGAAACTGACCTTTATACAAGCCAGGAGGGATGGTCATCATTACTAAGTACTGGAGGTGTTTCCTTATAGGACATCTAGTGGTGATAGCACTTATGTGTGCTACAATAATTGCTACAAAAAAAATGATGAAGTTCTGGTGAATATGGTTTACTATTGGCTTTTCAAATCCACTTCAGCCGACCTTTTAGACTGTTGACCCAAAATGCTGAATCTGCAATGCCAAAAAGTAAACCAAGGTTAAGATGGATATGTCAACAACCATGGTTCGATGTATTCGACATAGCAGGAGTTGACATCAGTCACCCATGCTATGCACATTAATGTACCATTACACTTGACAGTCAATGGTACGTTAATGCTACTGTTTTACAGGGGGGCTATGCCCCCTGCACCCCGCATATGGGGGGCACATCCCATGCATATTAAATATACCAACTCTGAGATTGCACTACAGTGAGGAAATGGGCTAATTCCCTGTTCCCCACTGAACCGCGATCTCCCAGTATGTTGAATTAGGAATGATATAGTGTAACATGTCAGTCAATCATTCAAAATCGAGCACTTTTGGTTTGATTCACTGCCGTTTTGAAAACAGTGATTCAACCAGGTGTCACTTGATACCCTGCACGTCAGAAATTTCAGTGTAAACCCTTTCATATAGAGATAAACAGCTTTCAATCTGTCTGTCATACTCTTGTGCTGTTTACACTTTCTGAATTTAGATACCCTAATGTACTGTAAACCTAGCCAATAACTAAGTCAGCATAAAAAGGCTGAATTTCCTGAATACCTGTAATGTGTTGTAGCATTTTATTTTCTTGGTTTCTGTACATTGCTAATCTGTCCTTAAAACTAAGTATTTTAACTGTCACTTATGTGGCTTACTTATTCTGGTTCTGTTCAATGACGTAGGCTATGCTATTTGTAGAAAATGTAAGCATAGGCACTTATCAGTTTGAGCCTGTATGTTAAATACTGATGCCTTTCTGCAATGAACTTCTCTCCTATAGAACATATAACAACTTTGTAAGAGCAAACTTTTTAAATATAAAATAGTAAAAGAAATAGGCACTTGGTGTAAAGACATTTTTTTTTATTAAAAATATTTCTCAGTTGTTCAGTCTCATTAGTTTTCACTTCTTGCCAGATTTTTTTGTGCTTGACAGTTATTTTCAGCCCAGGCAATATAGCTTTATTTTTTGGCAATGCATGTGGTAAAGGTACAACATACAGGTTTTGACAGCTACTTTAACAAACCCCTGTACCACCTTACTAATGCATCCTAGCCCTAAACCTGCCTCAAAGCCCATCCCTACATCTTAACATAGAAAAATCATTCCCATAACACTACCACAACACAAGACACTCAGGCATACACACAACACACAGCAACAGACATTCACAACACTAATGCTATCTCCTTTGCTAGTCCTTACTGTAACACTAACCTGAAAATACTTGCACAAACACTCCCACTACAGAATGCTAAAATGTTCAGTTTATCCAAAAGTTTTGGCATTAGAATCCTAGACCCCACTTTTAACTTATCCACATTCAGTCATTCTTCCCCTTTTTGACATCTGTAACAATCAATACATTTCTCCAGACATTCATGTCAATGAAGGACAGATTTGATAGAGTGAATGACACATATATGGATGTGTGTGTGTGTGTGTGTGTGTGTGTGTGTGTGTGTGTGTGTGTGTGTGTGTGTGTGTGTGTGTGTGTGTGTGTGTGTGTGTGTGTGTGTGTGTGTGTGTGCGTGTATGTGTTTTATGTATCTATATCTATATAGCTATATATATGTGTGCATGTGTGTGTGTATATCTATATATATATATATATATATATATATATATATATATATATATATATATAGGTCTACCTGGAAACACCAAAAGTCCTAAACGCTGATGACGAGAATACTGACACCGGAAGATCGACAATGGAGAATTTTGAAAGTTGAGAATCCCGACGCTGAGAACACTGACATGTTAAGGTAAGTGTGCGATAGATACAGATGTTAGGGTCAGGGTGTGGGTAAGGTAAGTGTGTGATAGTGACAGACGTTAGGGTAGGGTGCGGGTCAGGTAAGTATGCGATAGTGACGGACTTAAGGGTTAGGGATGGATTAAGTGAGTTAGGGTTAGGGTGCGGTAAGGTAAGTGTGCGATAGTGATGGACTTTAGGGTTAGGGTTTGGGTTAAGGTTAGTGCATAGATAGTTGTGTATGCAAGGTTTAGTGTAGGTTTGTAAGGTTTTTGGTGTGCTTGTGTTGTGTATGTGTTTTTCGAGAAAGGTATTTGTTTTGTTGATTGTCGGGATTGTGGTTTGTCGGGCATGTGAAGTTTCATGTTTTTGAACATTCGGTTTTGTCGTGTTGGTTATTTCATTAGCGGTGTTTTGGCATGTCGGTATTATCAGGTAGACCCATATATATATATATATATATATATATATATATATATATATATATATATATATATATATATATATATATATATATATATATATATAGATAGATAGATATAGATATATAGCTATATATATATATATATATATATATATATATAGAGAGAGAGAGAGAGAGAGATGCAATGTGTTTGGCTGATAGCATAAATGGGTTAGCTGCACTGATTGCACAGTTTATGTTAAGACTGAACTCAGTTACTCATGATTGGCTGTAATTCTCATGTAAAGTTTAGTAGAAGATTGTTTTTTTTTTTGACGTTGAATCTCTATGTGATGATGTTCAGTGGGTTTTTATTGCCTCTAGATTAGGGGTGCAGGGTGGAGTTTTGGTTTTCTTAATGGGAATTTCTTTTTAGGAAATGTTGCCAGTGCTATTCTCTTTTTGTGATAACACTGATTCCCATTTTAGGGAGCTTTCCCCCTTCTTTGAATTGTTGCAGTCACAGAGTTAGTATATTTAAGTCTGGTGAGCATGTCTCGTACTTAAGGAGTATAGAGTGGCTTGCCTTCTCTGCAAAATCTCTTTTATATGGGATATTTGTATTTTTGCTGTTATGTGATTTCATTCTTTTTGACAATATTTGTAGTTTTGTTTATTTGTATTTTTTATGTTTACTGATAGAATCATATTATTTATTTCTTCAGATAGCTAGTCCGTAATTTTCTACCTGTTGACTATGTAGGTGGGTTGTTCCACTGACCCTTTTCAGCTAAGACCCAAGCTCACAGAGTGGTTAATACTACATAATTCAAGAGTGCAAGATAAGATCATAAAATAGAATATTGCAGTGAACATTTGGGCAGAAATACTAATTCATTGCAGATATACAACTGAATTTGAGCAAAGAAAGTTACATAAGGTTGCATAGCAGTGCAGACATGCCAAATTGGTGTGCAAAACAGTTGAGCACAGGAATATAATAGTGAGGTTGTGGAAGAAACTATGCAGAATTTATATACAAAATCTATATTCATCATAATACTGACATTTTCTTTGAGGAGTGTTTAATTACCAATGATTTGTTAAAGGAAATTCCTTCTAGAAGTTCCTTAGCCATTGTCTATAACTGCATGTGGATTTCTTAGTAAGGTGTTTATATAGTGAGTTTTTTTAACTCCTGTAAAGTATCTGGTGTTTTAATATATTTGGAGGAATGGTTCTAGGTCACTAAGCCAAGACATGAAAATGTTTTTCTCCTATTGTGATTTTGAATCGTGTCCTGGTAAGTATAATATCATTCTCCTGGCCATATCTTAAGGGATAAGGCTGTTCTCTGATGTGCAGCTTGGATCCTAAAAGTAAGCAGCATTTTAAGTATTTTGAAGAGGATGCAACTAAAAACATAAAGAAAACATGGTGGTCATTCGCTAGAAGCCAGTGCAGTCTATTAATGAGGACAGAACAGTGTGTGTGGACATCTGCTAGTAATGCAGCTCTGGAGGTCTTATTTTCATGTTATACTGTTAGTGTAAATTAATTTCTTTGGACTGATCAAAAGTTTGTCAGAAATTTGACAAAAATTGTCTTGTGCTTGTAATTCAGTACGTGATTTGTTAACTTCCAGAACCAAAATGTCATCCACTTATAATGCTAGTTTAAGTGTAAGTAGGTTCAATTGTTAAGTCATTGATGAAGAGTGAGACGTATGTGGGGCCTTCGCAGAGCTTTGTGGGATGCCAAGTGTGAATAAGACCAATATGTGAGTACTGCTTGCTGCAATGGACTTGGAAAATTTATCTCCAAAACCATTGGATTGGATTGTTCCCCCAAATTATGCCTTTTGAGTTTGAGTAATAAAAGATTATGGTTAACAGATTGAAAGGTTTGTATTGTATCAACAAATACTCCTGCTGGAATTAGGCTGTCATTGATATTAGACTATAGATTATATTATATTTGTTTTAGTTGGTAGAGCTGTTGTGATGCTACAAGTATTGCAGAAACTATGATGATAGATTGTTAGGAGGCCATAGCTGTTAGTGTGTTTAAAAAGCTGATTAAATAGAAGTTTTTCAAAATCTTTTGCAATTGGATATGTATTTGAGATGTGATGATAGTCTCTGTAATCACTGGGAGCGGGTACCTAATGAGGGAGCTCATGAAAGTATTTGTGAAGGCTGGTGGAAAAATACCTAAAATAAAGGGAAAGTTAAAGATGAAGGTTAGAAGTTTGGCTATGTAGTCTGCTGCATTAATGAAGAAGGTGGAATGAAGGGCACTGAATTTGGCTGATGATGAATTTCAGTTTTTAAGAAGTTGTTTTGATTGGGTTTGCGGAGACATCTGTAAAGTAGACTGTGGCTACATATTCTGCTATCAGGTTGTACCAAAGAATGTTGTTGCTACTTAATTCTTGGATATTAAAGCTAGAAGAGGGAAAGTGATTAGCTGTACCTTCAGTAGAAGATGTCAGGAACAAGTTGTACCCTTTGTCAAACTGAATAATTGTGACCTTTATGGAAGTTAATGTAGAGGAGTTTGTAGTTTGCCTTTCACTTTTTTTAATTTCACTCCAGAAATGCTTTTGTGTGTTTGCAAAGAATATTTGCTGTTCTTGTAGATACTGTTCTGGTTGTTTTTCTGGCAGATTATTTGCAAAAATTGGCAACTTTTATCTGACAACCCCTTACTGCTGGAAAAACTTGGTCCATCCCCTACTGTTATCTACAGAAGGGGTAATAACCTTAAAGAGTTATTACAAAGGAACAGTGCTGGTAGTTCTCTCTCTAGATTGAAAGGTACATTCACTTGTGGAGCTTGTAACTGGTGTCATTTATTAAGAACAGGTAGCACTTTTACCATCAGAAATAGAAAGTATTCTATCTATCATCACATTAACTGTGACACCAAGTCTATTGTTTATGTCGCCTTATGCGACTGCTGTCAAGCCTTTTATGTTGGTAAGACTTATCGTAAATTTAAAGAACGTATTTATCAACGTAATTATTCTATCAGGAACAGCAAAAGGGACAATGTGTTAGCAAAACACATAATGAGCGCACCGGGTCATAGCTTCCATTTCATGGCTATTGACCATGTCCCATTTAACATCAGGGGAGGACCTACCTCTCTACTTCTGGAGAACAGAGAATTGGAATGGCAGCTTAAATTGAATGCTTTTTTCCTCCCCTGGTCTTAATGAAAGCTGCAACATTGCTTGTGTTTTAAAACTTAAAAGTTATTTGAGATAACCATTTAGAGTATTTCATGTTTACATTTATTATTATTATTATTATTATTATTTTCATTTTATTTCATTCAGTAATATAAATTTTTTTTTAACATTTTAAAGTTTATGGAATAATAACATTTTCTGGACAAATATACTGTTGGTTTCATGAGTTCCTTATAGTTGCCACATACTATATACAACATATTTGCTTTAGTGGAACTGTACTGTTTAGCAATTGTTTTGACTAGAGTTTTTATAACTACATTAATTATTTGCTGGTGTTTGTTGATGTATCACTTCTCCTTTAAATGATTTCCCTCGCCTAATTGTTGGTGATGTCATTATGACAAATAGCTTTTAAACAATTTTTAAATTTTGGCGCGTTTTATACTGTTTGCTCTGAGGAAGCAGCTGAAGTTTCAGCAGCGAAAACGTATTTGGAATAATAAAATTTGCGTTCAGCTATTTTTAAGTCTCTTGGTGTGTTTGTGGGCTAAGGATCCAGTTTTGCTGTTCTCTGCAGAAACTATGATGATAGATTGTTAGGAGGCCATAGCTGTTAGTGTGTTTAAAAAGCTGATTAAATAGACGTTTTTCAAAATCTTTTGCAATTGGATATATATTTGAGATGTGATGATAGTCTCTGTAATCACTGGCAGCGGGTACCTAATGAGGGAGCTCATGAAAGTATTTGTGAAGGCTGGTGGAAAATACCTAAAATAAAGGGAAAGTTAAAGTTGAAGGTTAAAAGTTTGGCTATGTAGTCTGCTGCATTAATGAAGAAGGTGGAATGAAGGGCACTGAATTTGGCTGATGATGAATTTCAGTTTTTAAGAAGTTGTTTTGATTGGGTTTGCGGAGACATCTGTAAAGTAGACTGTGGCTACATATTCTGCTATCAGGTTGTACCAAAGAATGTTGTTGCTACTTAATTCTTGGATATTAAAGCTAGAAGAGGGAAAGTGATTAGCTGTACCTTCAGTAGAAGATGTCAGGAACAAGCTATACCCTTTATCAAACTGAATAATTGTGACCTTTATGGACGTTAATGTAGAGGAGTTTGTAGTTTGCCTTTCACTTTTTTTAATTTCACTCCAGAAATGCTTTTGTGTGTTTGCAAAGAATATTTGCTGTTCTTGTAGATACTGTTCTGGTTGTTTTTCTGTCAGTAATTTAATTTGGATGTGATTGGCTATTTGCTTGGATTTTGTTTCCATGATTTCCAGGTATGGTCTCTTTCCTTCATCCTTTCATCATAGTTAAGAGCTCAATATTAAGCCAAGAGCATGACAGCCCTCTAAGTCTATGTCACCTTATTGGGAAGAGGGAGTCTTGACTCCTTAAGAGTGTATAGTTGAAGTACACTAGGGTGGTGGTTCAGTCTAGAATATCATAAAGATCAGTTCAGTTGATAGACACAAACAGAGTATTCAGATCTCTGCATTCTTGGTAAGGAAAGTATCAACCCATGATAATCAGAAGTGACATTTTTTTGAGTTTTCAATGATAACGTTGACATTGGAAGAAAATGCTTGTTAAAGTAGTTTGGTAAAAATGTCATGCTGGTACATGTGTCTTTAATATTAGTAATCATGAGGTTAAGTGTATAGCCCTTATGTGTTTGAGTCCTGGCCATGACAGGGAGTTTTTTCTAGCTGTTCAAGGCTAAATTGTGGCAGCATTCAGTTTAATTGTTTACCATCAGATTTAATTACATTTAAGTTGAAGTCTCCCGATACGATTGCATTTTTAAGGACGCTCATTGGAAAGATGTCAAGGAAATTCTGCTGTGTTATTGTAATTAAGGAAGGAAGGAAATATATACACATAGATAGATAGATAGATAGATAGATAGATAGATAGATAGATAGATAGATAGATAGGTAGATAGAAATATACAGAGAGAGAGTGTGTCTGTGAAAGAGACAGAGATCAAGGGAGGAGGTTTGTTTAACTAGAAGGATGTCTCCACCTCCAGTGTGAGAGCCTGGTAATTGTTCTGAAATTAAAATATAATTTGACTGTATAACTTTTGCTCTTCAGCCTTCATTCAAGTTTCTGAAATGGCTTCAACAAGGGTGTGGTTATGTGTCTAGCCAAGCTTCAGTTGTTATACATTTGTTCTTGATGCTGCATGGATTAAGTAAGGCTATTTCAAGGTATTTTATTCTTTCTGGAATATTTATGGGAGTGTTGGGTAGGGAAGACTTCTCCAGGGGTCTATTACATAAACATTGTCTGCTTTGAGGAGTTTAAGTGAAAATGCAGATAAATGTGGACTCTGACAGACATTTAAAACAGCTATTATAAACAGGTATACTCCTGACAGAGCAAAGGTTAAATAAACAATCTGATTGGAATAGTAGTTTAATCTGGGTATAAAAAATAATGAACTAGTCAGCCTGAAAGTGACTTGACACATGTAAATATTTATATGCAGACTTAAAAGAAAGTGAATAAACTAAATTTCTTAATAAAAATTGCTATATTAATGCACAACATGCTATACTGCCAGATATCAGGGATATGCAATTTAATAACTATGGTTAAGCCATGTCAAAGTAATAGTTATGAGATATGAGACCTTAGGATTGTTTGCTCTGCTGCATACTATTCATGGAACTCCTACTGATGGCGGTCCAGAGTAAATTATCCCAGTCACGTTCAACCTACGATGACCAACTTCAATACTTGTAACTTCTTTTGCTAGTGGGAGGAAGGCTAACAACACTAGCTGGTTTATTGTTTTAATCATGACTCCACTCATCACTGACTATTGCTGGACATAGTAAGCTAGCCAAAGTGGTACACATATCCAAAATACATGTCTGATCATTTATATTCAACCCACAATTGTGGTACTGGACTTTCCTAGTTCAGTTGTGCATTTACCCTATAAATAAACCATTGCAATTTAGTGCTTAATAAATGGGTCCTTATCTCTTTGAGGATGATCCTCTGATTGAGGATAAAGAACAAACAGCAATGAATTGGGTGATGATTAACGTCACATTTTGTCATACTATAAAACCTCACATGACCTGCAAATATGGATGCCATAGTTTTCGTTCAGGTTATAAGATATGCTTCTCCAAAAGATTAGAAAATATGTCTTTTCTTCATCTGTAGCTCCTATCCTTTAGTTGTAAGTACTGCTCTAGATACATTTTGACCATAATTTGACTATACTCATGTGGCACATCTGGTTTGCCTGTCTTATGGAGACTTACAGAGACTTATGGAGAGTCGTAGAGACTTATGGAGATTTATGGAGACTTGTGTAGACTTCTGGAGACTTAAGGATTGCTACTGAACAGTACCACTGACATTTAAGACTCCCTGCATTAAGATATTAGTACAGTCACTCTGTGTTTTGGCTAAACAATGTAATACTTTCCGCAGAAGAACCAACATCTGTATGGTTGTGAACCTCTGATAAGATTTACTCTTGCTGGGCTGTGATGTTCTAGACATGGCCAGTAATAGATTTCTGTATTATTATTATTGCTGTACAGCTGTGAAATTCAACACATTCTGTTGTTTTGCCTCATGTAGAATAGCAGTGGCTTACTGCTGTATTGAAGTACAAAACAGGTGGTGGTCTGCTGCTGTTAGCACAAAATAACCTATTCCTCCAGCTAATAAAAATATATTATACTGTAGTGAGGAAATGACAAGTGCTAACTGGTTAACATTCCAGCTTCTCTTATATAATCATACTAAGCTAACTAGTACTGTGACTTACATTCCACCACCATCTTAACCAAAACGTGCAAACTTGGAATTAGGCAACACTGGACAACACAGTTAATACTGTCCACTTAGACAAATCCCCTTATAAATCTGAAGCATCAGACATAATGTGAGGATGAGAATAACAACAAAGAGGTAGTTATTCCACTGCTTTACATCATTAGCAAAATTATTATAAAAAATTAAAGCCTGAGAATACAAATCAATCTCAGTTTAAAAACCATAATACAGCAATAATTATTTCAGTACTTTGCATACTTGGCAAAATTCCCTCATTGATACTGAAACTGGAGACAGCATGCACTACATGCAAAAATGACAGCACAGTGATAACTAAATTTTACATATTTAGCAAACCCTTATTATTATTTATTTGTTTATCCTTAGTTGACAGGGTCAGTCCCACTAGGTTAATGACCTCTTTTCATGGGAGACCTGAGGTGGTGTTTATATTACTGGGGGAAATTTGGCCATGGCATCGGGGAACATCCCCTACTTTTGGGCATAGAGGGATGAAATTGAAGGTGGCACATCCAGTTTCTGTCTCCGTTCCAGTTGCGAAGATAGTCCAGAGAGACAACAGAGCCATAGAGGATGTAACCCAGTGCTCTGATAGTGCTAATGTTGTTATTGTTTCTGAAAAAAGTATGGAGTTGGCAGAATCTTTGCCAAATGGAGAAGTAAATGTTGTGATGGTGGAGAACAAGTCTGTATTGGAAGAGAAGAGGAGGGGGGAGCAGGTCGATGTACAGGAGGAGGTAAGACCCGACTCAGAAGAATTATTTCAAAAGATGTTATTCAAGGGTGAAACAGAGCAACAGAATGGATGTATTATTACAACCGTTCAATCCAGAGGTTGTGGGATGATTATTTGGAGCAGATGATTAACCAAAGTGAGCCAGAAAGTAATGCAGCAGCATTGTGGAGTGACATTATGGAGAACATAGAAGAAGAAGAGGGGAGAAAACATGACTCCTAGTGAGAAGACATATACGCAAACCATTAAAGAAGAGGAAGAAAGGAAGAAAGAAAAGAAGGATATGAAGAGAAGGTTTACCATTCGAATAAGCAGTAAAAAGGAGAAAGGCCTAGACAGGTATGAAGTGTGGGACTCCTTCAGTGCACCTTTAGGCTGAAATGCAAAGGAGGTAAGAGCATTTGTTCTTATTAACAATGAGACTTTTTGTGACTTATTATTTGAGAATGGACAGTTTATGGAGAATGTCACAGGAAAATATGAACAAAAAAAGAATGCATATCCTTAGTCTGAATGCATTATTCAACCTCTTTTTAGACTGACAGAAAAAGAATATTGGTTCAGTTTAGAACTGAGGTTGAACCTATAGATTTAAAAAAATAATTTATTGACTATTTGCAAGGAGGTATTGGACACGATGAAAGAGAACTTTGGACTGGAGGATGGGCATATGGAATAATATTAAAAATGGAAAATGACAATGTGATACAGATACCAAGTATTATTAATGTCCATGGTAATAAGGGTTTTGTGAGATACAGAGGGCAACTAGAGACGTGTTATTTTTCTGGAAAAGATGATCATTTAATTAATGAATCTGATAAGAAAAATGGTATTGGTGTGGGACATAATGCAAAAAAAGTGTGATTTAAAATGCAAGAAATGTGTCCGTACTGGACGCTCATGGTTAGAATGTGAAATAGACATACAAGAAGGTAAAAATGAAGTTATACAGGAGAAAGAGATAGAAGAAATGGTGACACAAGAACAAGTACAGTAAAACGAAATGAATGTAACCAGTAACATCTGTAGAATGACCAAATATGGGCGAGGAAATGCTTTCACTGTAAGTGGATCCAAGTGGGTGGGTTTTGGATAAAAAACAAGATGTTCGGCTTAGAGGAAAATATGATTGTAACAACAAAGGTGTGGTTTATGCTACTCTTTGTCAGGTATGTCCATCATTTTTGGAAAAACTGACCGTGTCTTAAAAGAAAGGATGTATGAACATCGTGAAAGAAAAGGTAAAATAACAAACGCCCTGGCTAAACATGTAAGAGAATTTTATGACCATTATTTTTATTTTGTGGTTGTCGAGCAGATCTACCAAGGGGCTAGAGGAGGCCCGTGGAACTTATTTCTAGAAAGAAGGGAAGTATTTTGACAGCTGGTGTTCCAAGCTGATATTTGGCCAAGCATTAATGAATGTATTTCCATTTCCAGTCTGTTAAAATGAAAGGCTTTAAGAAGATAATGAAAGTCTGCCTTTAAGGGGGTGCTGGCTCAATTTTGACACTTTGGCTGGTGAGGAGTGATGTCTTACATACATTCTTGGCCCTACTTTCTTCGATTTAACTGAGAAAGTTTTATGGTGAAACAAATTAAAAGCACTTACGTATTTTAAACAATTTTTATTAGAAAGGTTTCTAATGGTTCTATGTACTACAAAGCATTCTGGGAAATTTGCATCTTGTTGTTCTGAACAGACCAGACATTGTAAGCCACTGAGCTTTTGTGGATTTTACTTCAGTTTGTGGTTTTGTTGCTTTTTTTAGCTTGGGATCCAGTACCTGTCAGCCTGGGATGACATGATCGATAGACCTCGATGCTGTGCCAGAGATGGTCTTCATCTGTTACCTCTCAGATTTCGGTTACTGGCTAAGACTCTTGCCGCCCCCACTATGCATTTTTAGGCATTGCCACAAGGACAAAACTCCCAACATAATAAGACCATCTAAAACCAAACTAAAGGTTATGCTGCTCAATGCTAGGAGTCTAAATCTGAAACTGCACTCACTCGAAGCAGTCCTTACTCTGGAAGATGCTGACATCTGTGCAGTCATGGTGACCTGGTTTAAGGCTGCAGAAAGCATCCCAACATTGCTGGGTTACAAATCTTTCCATCCATTCGGACCTCAAACTGATGGTTTGAGAACTAAGGGAGGTGGTGTATCAATAGTCATAAAAGAAAAATACACCTCAAAATTGGTTAAACAGAGTGACTCCCATGTATTACTCATAATGAAAGTAACTATTGGTAGGATCCCTCTTCAAATTATTGCCAGCTATAGGACTCCCTCCATGAACCAGGACACCCACTCAGCCTACCTGGATCTACTTGAGTCAATCAAGATACAACTGAACATCCTGTTTTGGGGAGACTTTAATTACCCATCCATTGAATGGGTTAATTAAATATGTGTACTAACAGGGTCTATATTATTTGAACAAAAGTTCAAAATATCGATCACTGTAAACAGCAAAAATGCCGGACATTGATGTGTATTTTGTGAGATCACAGTACAGTAAAGATCGGGAAATTTGACTTTCTTCACTGTAGTGTGATCTCAGAGTTGGTACTTATAATTAGTGGGGGGTGTGGGGGACACAGCCCCCCACAATACAGGATTCGATGTCTGGCATTTTCACTGTTTACAACAATCGATATTTTGAACTTTCGTTTAAATGATATAGATCCATAAATACTCTCACCCAAAGACTCCTGGACTTCATTAACTCCAATGCCCTGGACAAGCTGGTTGACACCTCCACAAGAGGGTCAAACATTCTGGATCTTGTGCTCAGCAACATGGGGGATCGTTGTACCACCCCAAGTGTGCTGCCTTCCCTGCAGAGGTCTAACAACACATCAGTTTTGTTGGACGTAACAATAACACCAGACCCCCTAGCAGCAACTAGACTGAAAAACTTCACCAAGGCCAATTATGACCTCTTACATGATGACATAAACAGCTTCATATCCCTCCCCCACTGATGGAGAGGTTACGTATGCTGGGATATACACTAATGCTTTATACGGACATTTACACAATTATATTAACTCTATTGTACCTGATAGGCCAAAGAAAGATCCTCAAGGAAGAACAAACCCACCTGGTGGACATCAGTCATTAACAAGCTATACAATATGAGGAAGAAATTGTGGTCTAAGAGTAGGAAGGTACTGTCACAAACCTGGAAGCACTATCTCCTTAACTTAAATAGGCAAATAAAAAATCTTGCAAAGTCCTCTAAAGCTACTTATGAATCCAAATTTGCATCCCTAGATAAAGAAAACCATAAGGTGTTCTTTATCTACATCTAAAACCTCAAAGGAAAAACCCAGATTTGGGAAAAGCTTGTAGTTATAGGCACTGCATATACAGAACCAGTGGATATAGCCAATCTGCTTGCTGACAGGTTCAGTGAAAACTTCATTCCCTTGTCCTCACCACATATAACACAAAGCATCCCTACCCCCTGTCCCCCACTTAGTATTTCCAAGGAACAAGTCTTAAACACCCTTTCTAAAACTAAAAGCACAGCCTCAATGGGACCAGACAACATCACAGGCTGCATACTCAATGGATTAAAACATCCCTCCAAGAACTACAACCCTGGTGTCTCAGTGCTTTTTCCAGACATATATCACCTATACTACAGAAAGTAATCTCAAATGTTGTGTGATATGCAATGCACATCAATCTGCTAACATGCAGCACTACAACTACTGACCCATAAGCTAAAAAGCCTTATCTGCAAAACTATTGACGGAATCAGCATGGACCTTATGCACAGGGACATAGGTGTTCTTCAACATGCTTGACCTGACCCACTCTGTTTTTGTTATTGAACCTTTGGGATTGTTTTAATGCTATACTAATAATGACCATCTAACTAATCTCAATAAAGGTACTTGTGTTTTTACAGCTCTTGTCTCCCACATGGGCTGCTGATATCATCTACTATAAGCTGACCAGCACTCTTGTAAAAGCCAGACTTGTGCTGTGACACTTGCATAAAGTACCATGTTCTGTAGTCTATGTACCTAGATAGGTAGGGGATCTGTTTTCACTGCAGTCAACTTGGTGTGTTTGTGTATGTGTGTGTCTACAGTTACGGCTCCAATGCCATGATTTGCCAGTATTTTGATACTTGTACATGTCTACACATGCATTTTATGCAGGTCTCCCAACCTCTTGTCTGCCACATGGCCTGTTGATGTCATCTACTATAAGTTGACCAGCACTCTTGTAAAACTCAGACTTGTGGGTAAAGTACTGTGTTCTGTAGTCTGTGTACTTACATAAGAAGGGGTTCTGTTCTCACTGCAGTCAACTTGGTGTGTGTGTGTGTGTGTGTGTGTGTGTGTGTGTGTGTGTGTGTGTGTGTGTGTGTGTGTGTGTGTATGTGTGTGTGTGTTTACACAGAAGAGCAGACATGTGTATCCTACAGTTACTGCAGCAATGCCATGGATTGGCAGCATTTTGATACTTGCACATGCCTACACATCCATTTCATGTAGGTCTTCCAACCTCTTGTCTCCCACATGACCCACTGATGCCATCTACTACACATTGACCTGCACTCTTCTAAGTACCATACTTGTGCTGTGGTGCTTGCATATAGTACTGTGTTCTATAGTGTGTGTGTGTGTGTGTGTGTGTGTGTGTGTGTGTGTGTGTGTGTGTGTGTGTGTATTTGTGTGTTTCTATGCACTCTTGCTTGACATTACAGAGAGCATTTTCCACTGCATGTGG
This sequence comes from Protopterus annectens, assembly GCF_019279795.1. Classification (NCBI taxonomy): domain Eukaryota; kingdom Metazoa; phylum Chordata; order Ceratodontiformes; family Protopteridae; genus Protopterus; species Protopterus annectens. Next base: position 1,639,008,327 of record NC_056732.1, read on the forward strand.
GGCACTGTTATTATCATATTGTCCTTAACAGATGCTACTGATGTCATCAAATATAAAGTGTTGTCTGAGACACTCCAAGTTGGACTTGTGCCATGGATTTTGTGTGAAGTACTGAGTTCTGTACTTTGTGTGCTTAGATAAGTAGGGGTTCTGTTCTCACTGCCACCAACTGTGTGTGTGTGTCTGTGTGTGCATGTGTGTGCGTGTGTGTGTGTGTGTGTGTGTGTGTGTGTGTGTGTGTGTGTGTGTGTGTGTGTGTGTGTGTGTGTGTATGTGTGTGTTTCTATGCACTCTTGCTTGACATTACAGAGAGCATTTTGCACCAGCATGTGTGACACTGTTATTAACATACTGTCTTCAACAGATGCTGCTGATGTTGTCAGCTATAAAGTGTTGTCTGAGACACTCCCAGTTGTACTTGTACAGTGGTGCTTGCATAACATCCTGAGTTCTGTACTGTGTGTACTTAGATAGGTAGGGGTTCAATTCTCGCTGCAGTCAGCTGGATGTATGCGTGTGCATATGTGCTCTTGCTTACAATTGCAGAGATCATTTTATACCAGCATGTAGGACACGGTTATTAGTAAATTCTCCTCAACAGACACTGCTGATGTAATCAGCTATATCAGATTTGTGGATATATAGTACTCCCACCAGAGCAGGGTCAGAGACTGGCCTGGAGACCAGGCAGATGTTACCTCATCCTTTGAGAGACAGATTACAGTGACATGGCCTTTAATCTATATTCATAGATCATGGTGTGGTTTGTATGCCCTGTGTTTTCTTGATGAGAAAGGCTGTGGAGTCTCCAGCTGCTGCATGAGGCTGGTGAGGTACATGCAAAAGAGAGCATTATACCCTATTTGTGTTCTGATGAGGTTTGAGTACAGTGCTGTCCTACAATCCTGAGATCTGAATATGAAGGCATGA